>NC_066286.1:8189318-8492348 GCF_905404315.1 Leptidea sinapis | reverse complement strand
GCATCCTGTGCAAAGGAGCCTCTCACTGGTATCTGTATACAAATGCACTTTAAATGAAGCTTAGTTTACAATTTAATTAAAAGCAAAGTTTACATTCGAAGCCGTCATAAGCCATGAGTCAATTAACCTGTCACAGTTTTAACTGAAAAAGTAAGTAAAAGTTTGAGTATTTGACATTATAACGAGATTCTGTTAATTACACATAATTGGCAATGGATATTAGGAAATGTGAAATATATGTAATGTTGAAGATATATAAAATAAATGGAACCCTACCTTCCTTACAGAACGTTCGTGGTTGTAATAAAATTTTGTTATTGAGGGTAGATGTAATGCGCCTTACACGGGGAGTGTTCCGAATAGCTGTTTAACCTGATTCCTGCCGCCGAATTCCACCTTCGCACGACACGCCACTAGTTAGGATATCATCCCCACCATCTTGATATGTGGCATTCCACCACAATGCGGGATTTCAAGGAATTTTCTTCAACAACAATGCCATGGAATGAGCTTCTTTGTGCGGTGTTTCCGGGACGATACGACATACCTTCAAAAAACACGCGCACCTACACCTTTCTAAAAGGTCGGACACGCTCCTGTGATTCCTCTGGTATTGCTAGAGATCGCTAAACATCAGGTGATCCATACGATCGTTTGTCCTCCTGTAGTGATTACTACTTACTTCTAGATAGCTAAATCATATTATCAGTTATGATTAATGATGAACATTATAATGATGTATTATTCTTTTGTATTTAAAATATTCCTATGCATAATTCGCCTGTTATGATATAAAGCCTCTAGGAAGCCACTGCAAAATTCAGCCCCCAAGGAGGAATATTTTTACAAGGATGAAATAGCAAAGGTAAATTTAAACGTAGCTCCGTTTAAATTTATTCAAATCTAGGGTTGTCACTTGCAAATTCAGAAATAATATTTTTGTATTATAATTTAATTTTTACAGCCTATAGTAAATCAAATGGGGAGCGGTGTGTCCATCCCTAAAATATGATTGAGGCAGCGCAAAATATATATGATTAAAGTAATTAAATAAATCTGCTTTATTTTGATTGTTTCATTCACTCAAAGACTAAGGCTGCTTACCAACATAACTTATGGAATGTGAACAGTCGTATGAGTAAAATAAATAAGGTCCACACATTAAAGCAATAAAGTTATAAACAAATTATATTTTTTAATGATACGATCGGCCTTAGGTGTGGTTTAATATGAATAAAAAATATTTGAATTTATGAATGAAAATAAATGTTAATTTGTCGAAAAAATTGTAATTTTCAATTAACTCCTTCTATAACAGTAATGATAATTCAGTGATAATAAATACATAATAGTATGCCACTTTCCTTATTTTTTTCATGATTTTTCACTCATTTTTTGTTTTTATTTATGTTGGAATTTTATATTAATTCTAATACATGATATTCTCGTGTCACAGGTCGTTTTTTTTTGGGTGTATAATTGGGTGTTCTGAGAACAGGTCTTAAATTTTATTTTATACCCCTGAGTGAGAAGAGCCCACCCCTAAAATTTATTTTATTCAAATATTTTTATAAAACTGACAATTCGCTAAGAAAGAGTTCTACTGTTTACTAAGCTATATAAGCATTAAATAGCAACCCTTTTTTATATTACCAATAACTTAGTTATTTTTTATTTCGAACAAAATATTCAATAGAAATAATTTATATTGCAAAACAACGTTTACCGGGTAAGCTATCATTTTATTTTTTGTAAAATATTTTAATTTTAGTGTTAATAATTCAAAGTTGATCGCAAACTTAGGAAAAAATATTTCAATTTTATTGCTTAATTCTACATAATATATTATATTATGGTTTTATGATTTTAAACTATTTTAAAATGAGATTTCTTCGTAAAAATATCAAGTGAGTATCTATACCTACAAATATATAACAGTCATTGTTTTCATACAAATTTAAGAAAGTTATGCAATAGTGGCAGCCCTAACAGAATCTTTATACAGTTATTTTAGAGATATTTATACGATATTCGAATGAAGACAACTTTATTGCCGATTCACTGAATTCTTAGTGGATTATACAACTTTTAAATGTTACGTTATATTAATAACAAAGACATTGGTCTAGCATCTTACGAGCACTTTTACTAATGCGTAAAACTCAGGTAAGAAATGAACAATATCTGATATTAATAAAAAAAATACTCAATTAAAGATTGTGCAGGTTTTTTATAATTAAAATAATAATTATAAATAAATCATTTGTTTTCAGGCATTTTACCCATAGATATACAAATAATCTTAAATTAAATTACATAGTTGATTTTAATAATTATGGATAAAAATGTAATATATGTCATAATATAAAATTATAAAATTAATATAGTCCGATAAAATTCATTGATATTGAAATAGATAACAAATAGATATAAGAATGAGAAATAAAATTCATCTTCGTTAAAATTGGTCCACGTGTGTATCAGTCAATGCAAAATGTAGGGTCCCGTAGTTATCGCGTATTGGATTTCTTACTTCAAATCTACATAATCCTCTTTTTCACATCTCCAAAAGAGTATGTTAGAGTAACTTTATCAGTTATTTTCATTTCTCCCAATTTCCATGGATGAAGTTATTATATCCATATATGAAGGTATTATTAACATTAATAATGTAATGTTACGAAGGTGACATCGTGACGTCATCCATAACGTAAGCCTCTTGCCCATGTGCCCATTTTATAATAAAAAGATACCAACCAGCGTAAAGGAATCTCGACCTTGGCATACCTTGCTGGTTTTGTTAACAAGCTGTTTTTAACCAATATATTATTTCTTTTTCTAATTATAACTTAAACCGTTCGAAAACATTCGAGAATAATCCTTACAGGTATATATGGCGGTGCACTCGGTTTCTTGGGTCATTCTGTATTTGAACGATAAAGTGATCAGGGTTATCATTTAGCGATACTAGTGTGTACAGGTGATTTGTATTAGTTTTATTGGTACATAATATATTACTGATTAAAAAAAGAAGTCTTGGCTCACAGTGGACTCAGGAGTGGACTGGAGTCAACACAGTTTTAGAACTATTCCGCCTCGCCATGGACAAGCTGCTGACTTCCAGTAGGAGAGGCACATTGAGAAGAAGATATTACTAACTACTGCAATGTGTAATAAATTATTTTCACAATCACACTGGTGTTTTTCTAATTATATTGTCACGATAATTCTAATGTATGAAATTCTCGTGTCACTGTGTTTGTTACCAAACACCGCCAAAACGGCTTGATCGTTTTTTTTTCATAGTTGGGTGTTCTAAAAATAGGTAGTAAAATATATCTTAGACCCCTAAGTGATAAGGACCTAAAACTTATTTATTTGATATATTATTGTCACGACACGTGACGTAAAAAATAACAGAATGTACTAATAAGACAGAATTGCAAGGAAAAGCTCTTAAGCCTTTATAACTATTGTATGGTGTTTGGATTTAAAAAAGTACTCTTTCTGTAGAATTACATAGGACTTTACTGGCTGATTGTGAAATATATTGAATGTTTAGAGACTAGAATGTAAAACAGTACCGCAATACTGTTATCCATGTTCAGTCCTCTCCAAGGCAGCTTCTAAATTAACAATTCCTATTCAAAGAAGATTGCCGAAAACAGAAGGCACCTTTGTCTCAAGAAATAATATATTCACATGACAATCCCCTGCCTTTCGATAGGCAAATACGTTCACAGAATATGTTATATGACAATACATACGTTTCACGACTTTATACAGACGTTCCAATTTTGTATAAATTGATCTTTGTATGTTTCCAGTCAGTAAAATATAGCGAACTTTGTCTAACAAATGACGTTGTCGATGTTAAATTAAAAGTTTCGACTTTTAGAGACTTAGTTTAATTTTATTTAGGTGTGAGCTAAAGATGTGAATTAAAAAAACATCGTGAAGTCGCAAATAGAATTTGATAACAAAATATTGTGAACGATGCGGGGGATTGAACCCACGACCTCTCGTGTTCCGTGCGAGTGCTCTCCCAACTGAGCTCACCGTTTTATTTCTGCCGTGAAGCAGTAATGTGTAACGATTACAGTATATCGGTCTGAAGGGCGTTGCAGCTAGTGAAATTACTGAGCAAATGAGATTTAACATCTTATGTCTCAAGGTGACGAGCGCAGTTGTAGAGCCGCTCAAAATTTTTGGGATTTTCAAGAATCCTGAGCGGCAGTGCATTGTAATGAGCAGGGCGTATCAATTACCACAAGGTAAAAGTCCTGCTCATCTCGGCCCATATTTTCATAAAAAAACCCCATACTATGAAATACCAAAATATAAATAATAATTTAGTCAAGTTATCTTCATGTTTGCATCTAGATAGTTCCATGAAAGAAATATTGCTAGAATAATCAAAATAACATGAATAACATTGAATTTAGTGAAAAATTATACGTAAAGGTCACTACACGATTTATACATTATGGTAACTGTTAATTTAAACGATATAAGACATTTATAAGCTCTTGCAGTAGGTATACTGTGTGTATAATGCTGAATGGACAGTATTAATTCCGATGCCTGTAAGTTAGAGATTAGTAATTAGCTTTTGCCACTCTCGTTCATTACCTGTCCAGTATGACTGAATACATCAAAGGTACTTCGATCGTTAGTAGTGCATCAAAGAGTTTTTTGAATGAAATTTTTCTCTTGCTAAAAAGAAAAAGGATATGTTCCTTTACAGCATACATGTAGGTTTTAATTTTACTACCTAAAACAATTAATATTTTTTTGTGCTATGTCTGATACAATATCTTCTATTCTTCGTATCTGCAAATAATATACAGTATATTTATTGATGTACACTAAACAACTAGAGGCTCAAAAATTGTGTGCAGCAAAACTTTGCCTAAGCGTCTAATTGCCAGCTTTCGTTCAGTTGTGTTTCGACCGCGCTTTGAATACAATGCCACGCAATGACAGTGTTCAGGGAAAAACTGTCCAATTTTTTTTTATGGAATAGGAGGACAAACGAGCGTACGGGTCACCTGTTGTTAAGTGATCACCGCCGCCCATACTCTCTTGCAACAACAGAGGAATCACAGGAGCGTTGCCGGCCTTTAAGGAAGGTGTACGCGCTTTTTTTGAAGGTACCGATGTCGTATCGTCCCGGAAACACCGCACAAGGAAGTTCATTCCACAGCTTTGTAGTACGTGGAAGAAAGCTCCTTGTAAACCGCACTGTGGAGGACCGCCACACATCCAGATGGTGAGGATGATATCCTAACTTGTGTCGTGGTGAATTAGAGAGCGTGTGAATTAGAGAGAGAGAGCGGTGAGAACACGAAGGTGGAATTCAGCGGCAGGAATTAGGTAAAACAGCTTTTCGGAACACTCCCCGTGATAAATGCGGTAGAAGACACACAATGAAGCGACGTCTCTACGCAACGCCAAGTGATCCAGCCGTTCACAGAGTACGGGGTCCCCGACAATTCGCGCTGCTCTGCGTTGCACGTGGTCAAATGGATCGAGCTGATACTGGGGTGCGCCAGACCAGAGATGACAGCAATACTCCATGTGTGGCCGGACCTGCGCTTTGTACAGCGCTGTCACATTAAAAATAAAAATTTAGTGAGAATTTCCTATCCTTCACAAAGCATTATGATTTTGTAATAAGAACGTGGTGTTCCCGGCATGCGCGTGCGATACAACCGCCTCACTCGAAAGCTCTTTCCTGACTGTCTTCTCGGTGACCGCCCTGCGCCACCTCTCGCCCACACTCGCACCGCACGCTGATTACACCCGAGCTTAGACGAATATTGAATGTTCTTGTGGTCGACGTTCTTCACTACGACATATTATATAAGATAGAATAAATTTGAATGCTAACGAAAAAAACTTCCCATCTTTTCGCATGTCACGGGAAGCCCAATTTAATTTTATAGCTTATATTCATATCACAAAGCCTAGGATAACAATGTGTTCAGATCCTTAGCTAAAACAAAAACTGTGCAAAACTAGTAAATGTACCGTGAAATGAACAGTTCATTTAAACAACAATAAAACGAGATACTTACTGTAAAACTTGGCTAGAGTGTAAAACTTAATTTATCTAAGTGACTTTGATAAATGGATGCGGCATCTTAACTACAATCATTAAAGCGTATTCACAAAATACTTTAGAGCACCTGAAGTGGTTGAAGCAGGAAAATGTTTGTTTAGATTAAAATATTGATAAACTGTTTGGATTTTAAATCTTTATATATTTACAGTACTATGATTACATTAAATTAAAACTATCATTGCATTGTACCAAGAATACTGGTAGCATTTCCGTGTTGAATAGCTGGGCTGATCCGTTCGAAATAGCTGCCAGCGCTGTGGCTTCCAGTAGCATTATTGAGGCGCGTAGATATTACTTTGTCATTCTCTGAGGCCCTCACGGGCCAAGTGTCAAGTACACCAAATAGCACAGAACTATATAAGTATACATGCTTTATTTAGATGGCTTGTTTAGTGGTTAGAGCACTGGTGTGACGCTGCCCATTCCAAGTCAAAATACAATAATCTTTATTAAATAAGGCTTAAACTAAGGGCTTTTGAATCGTTACTATAAATATTTGTTTTAAATTACTGAATCTACCATATTATACACAAATAAAATTAGAAAAACAAAATTTTATAAACGATGCGGGATTCGAACCCACGAATTCCACCCCAAATCGTTCATATAATTTTGTTTTCAAATTTTATTTGTGTATTAATCCTAGTAGTGAGGGTTATCACTTTAAAAAAACATAACATATTGTTTAGACTTATAAGAGCGACATCAAGTCAATTTCCTACTATGAAAATTTTGGGGTTGAGCAGGTTATCAACTGTAAAGTAGATCCTGTAGATGAAGCGAGAGCGAGAGAAGCGATATGACGAGGCGGTACTTGAACGGTTGGCTCAGTTGGTTAGAGCACCGGCAAGGAACGCCGGAGGTCGTGGGTTCGAATCCCGCATCGTTCATAAAATATTATTTTTCAAATTTTATTTGTGTATCAATCCTAGAAGTGAGGGTTACCACTTTAAAAAAACATAACATATTGTCTACCATATTATGTTTGAAAACAGTAGAGCTCGAGCGAAGACCATACAAGATACTCAACGGCCAGTCTTTTCAATAGAGTATTTTACAATGGCTGTAATACGCATAAGAAATTAGTTTGTAAGGTGCTGCATCCCGGTGGATGTTTATGTCTATTTATTTCTAAAGCTTAAATGTATTAAGTATAAAGATAAAAAACTATCCAAAAGCTCCTTTATACCAAGGGTGCTGTTCGCATGTGATTTCTTAACTTTAACATGAATTATTTAACCTATCGCCACAGGTTGCAGTATCGCAGTACTTCCATACTTATATTTTTTTATGAAAATAAGGGATGAGACGAGCAGGACGTTCAGTTGATGGTAATTGATACGCCCTGTCCATTACAATGCAATGCCGCTCAGTATTCTTGAAAAACCCCAAAAATTCTGAACGGCAAATGGGCGCCGTTGTGGTCCCCATAATCTAGCCCGCATCCTGTGCAAAGGAGCCTCTCACTGGTATCTGTATACAAATGCACTTTAAATGAAGCTTAGTTTACAATTTAATTAAAAGCAAAGTTTACATTCGAAGCCGTCATAAGCCATGAGTCAATTAACCTGTCACAGATTTAACTGAAAAAGTAAGTAAAACTTTGAGGATTTGACTACGGCTCTTTCATTATAACGAGATTCTGTTAATTACACATAATTGGCAATGGATATTAGGAAATGTGAAATATATGTTATGTTGAAGATATATAAAATAAATGGAACCCTACCTTCCTTACAGAACGTTCGTGGTTGTAATAAAATTTTGTTATTGAGGGTAGATGTAATGCGCCTTACACGGGGAGTGTTCCGAAGAGCTGTTTAACCTGATTCCTGCCGCCGAATTCCACCTTCGCACGACACGCCACTAGTTAGGATATCATCCCCACCATCTGGATGTGTGGCGGTCCTCCACAGTGCGGTTTTCAAGGAGCTTTCTTCCACGTAAAAAAAGCGCGTACACCTTCCTTAAAGGCCGGCAACGCTCTTGTGATTCCTCTGGTGTTGCATGAGAATGTGGGCGGCGGTGATCATTTAACACCAGGTGACCCGTACGCTCGTTTGTCCTGCTATTCCATAAAAAAAAGGTCTCATCTCTATATATTAGATGTGATTCGAGTGCACTCATGCACCCACATAAGTCTTTGATTTGCGAGATAGTTAGTTTTATTAATTCTAACCATCACCTGTGGAGTGGCTTTACTAATAGAAGGTCAAACTCCCTCTAATAAATCAGCAACGCGAGTTGGACCGACATTAGGCTTACTTCCAGTAAATCCAAAATGAGAATCCGAAAGATGAAGTCTCTTACTAAATGTATGGAAGGGTTTTGTATCAAATTTTCGGATACTTATCATTCGATTTTTAAAAAGTTATTGATGTCCTTCTATTGATAAGTTAAATGTGTTATCTGTAGTGGTTACGGATTAATCACCTGGACATACTAAACCATTCATCCTGTATACGATATATTTATCACTTGGAGTATTCCGGGAGCTATTTGATTTGAATCCTGCCTCCAAAACCTCCCATCGCACCACACGCTACAAATTAGAATATTATGCCTACCATCTTGATATGTGGCATTCCTCCACAATGCGGGATTTCAAGGAATTTTCTTCAACAACAATGCCATGGAATGAGCTTCTTTGTGCGGTGTTTCCGGGACGATACGACATACCTTCAAAAAACACGCGCGTACACCTTTCTAAAAGGTCGGCAACGCTCCTGTGATTCCTTTGGTATTGCAAGAGATCGCTAAACATCAGGTGATCCATACGATCGTTTGTCCTCCTCTAGTGATTACTACTTACTTCTAGATAGCTAATGATCATCATTAATCATATTATCAGTTATGGTTAATGATGATCATTATAATGATGTATTATTCTTTTGTATTTGAAATATTCTAATATAAAAATTCCAAATTTAACTGCCAAACTGGTTTTCAAGCTTATAAAAAATATCACTTACGAGAATCTTCCTATGCATAATTCGCCTGTTATGATATAAAGCCTCTAGGAAGCCACTGCAAAATTCAGCCCCCAAGGAGGAATATTTTTACAAGGATGAAATAGCAAAGGTAAATTTAAACGTAGCTCCGTTTAAATTTATTCAAATCTAGGGTTGTCACTTGCAAATTCAGAAATAATATTTTTGTAATATAATTTAATTTTTACAGCCTATAGTAAATCAAATGGGGAGCGGTGTGTCCATCCCTAAAATATGATTGAGGCAGTGCACCAGAGACCAATCCTTAATCAAAGTTTTGAAATTTACAAGTGTAATTTTTTAAAGTAATTAAATAAATCTGCTTTATTTTGATTTTTTCATTCACTCAAAGACTAAGGCTGCTTACCAACATAACTTATGGAATGTGAACAGTCGTATGAGTAAAATAAATAAGGTCCACACATTAAAGCAATAAAGTTATAAACAAATTATATTTTTTAATGATACGATCGGCCTTAGGTGTGGTTTAATATGAATAAAAAATATTTGAATTTATGAATGAAAATAAATGTTAATTTGTCGAAAAAATTGTAATTTTCAATTAACTCCTTCTATAACAGTAATGATAATTCAGTGATAATAAATACATAATAGTATGCCACTTTCCTTATTTTTTTCATGATTTTTCACTCATTTTTTGTTTTTATTTATGTTGGAATTTTATATTAATTCTAATACATGATATTCTCGTGTCACAGGTCGTTTTTTTGGGTGTATAATTGGGTGTTCTGAGAACAGGTCGTAAATTTTATTTTATACCCCTGAGTGAGAAGAGCCCACCCCTAAAATTTATTTTATTCAAATATTTTTGTAAAACTGACAATTCGCTAAGAAAGAGTTCTACTGTTTACTAAGCTATATAAGCATTAAATAGCAACCCTTTTTTATATTACCAATAACTTAGTTATTTTTTATTTCGAACAAAATATTCAATAGAAATAATTTATATTGCAAAACAACGTTTACCGGGTAAGCTATCATTTTATTTTTTGTAAAATATTTTAATTTTAGTGTTGATAATTCAAAGTTGATCGCAAACTTAGGAAAAAATATTTCAATTTTATTGCTTAATTCTACATAATATATTATATTATGGTATTATGATTTTAAACTATTTTAAAATGAGATTTCTTCGTAAAAATATCAAGTGAGTATCTATACCTACAAATATATAACAGTCATTGTTTTCATACAAATTTAAGAAAGTTATGCAATAGTGGCAGCCCTAACAGAATCTTTATACAGTTATTTTAGAGATATTTATACGATATTCGAATGAAGACAACTTTATTGCCGATTCACTCAATTCTTAGTGGATTATACAACTTTAAAATGTTACGTTATATTAAATAACAAAGCCTCGAGGGAAAGTTGAATGCCCATGTTAAAAAAGTTTTCTTTATTTTGGTCTAGCATCTTACGAGCACTTTTACTAATGCGTAAAACTCAGGTAAGAAATGAACAATATCTGATATTAATAAAAAAATACTCAATTAAAGATTGTGCAGGTTTTTTATAATTAAAATAATAATTATAAATAAATCATTTGTTTTCAGGCATTTTACCCATAGATATACAAATAATCTTAAATTAAATTACATAGTTGATTTTAATAATTATGGATAAAAATTTAATATACGTCATAATATAAAATTATAAAATTAATATAGTCCGATACAATTCATTGATATTGAAATAGATAACAAATAGATATAAGAATGAGAAATAAAATTCATCTTCGTTAAAATTGGTCCATGTGTGTATCAGTCAATGCAAAATGTAGGGTCCCGTAGTTATCGCGTATTGGATTTCTTACTTCAAATCTACATAATCCTCTTTTTCACATCTCCAAAAGAGTATGTTAGAGTAACTTTATCAGTTATTTTCATTTCTCCCAATTTCCATGGATGAAGTTATTATATCCATATATGAAGGTATTATTAACATTAATAATGTAATGTTACGAAGGTGACATCGTGACGTCATCCATAACGTAAGCCTCTTGCCCATGTGCCCATTTTATAATAAAAAGATACCAACCAGCGTAAAGGAATCTCGACCTTGGCATACCTTGCTGGTTTTGTTAACAAGCTGTTTTTAACCAATATATTATTTCTTTTTCTAATTATAACTTAAACCGTTCGAAAACATTCGAGAATAATCCTTACAGGTATATATGGCGGTGCACTCGGTTTCTTGGGTCATTCTGTATTTGAACGATAAAGTGATCAGGGTTATCATTTAGCGATACTAGTGTGTACAGGTGATTTGTATTAGTTTTATTGGTACATAATATATTACTGATTAAAAAAAGAAGTCTTGGCTCACAGTGGACTCAGGAGTGGACTGGAGTCAACACAGTTTTAGAACTATTCCGCCTCGCCATGGACAAGCTGCTGACTTCCAGTAGGAGAGGCACATTGAGAAGAAGATATTACTAACTACTGCAATGTGTAATAAATTATTTTCACAATCACACTGGTGTTTTTCTAATTATATTGTCACGATAATTCTAATGCATGAAATTCTCGTGTCACTGTGTTTGTTACCAAACACCGCCAAAACGGCTTGATCGTTTTTTTTTCATAGTTGGGTGTTCTAAAAATAGGTAGTAAAATATATCTTAGACCCCTAAGTGATAAGGACCTAAAACTTATTTATTTGATATATTATTGTCACGACACGTGACGTAAAAAATAACAGAATGTACTAATAAGACAGAATTGCAAGGAAAAGCTCTTAAGCCTTTATAACTATTGTATGGTGTTTGGATTTAAAAAAGTACTCTTTCTGTAGAATTACATAGGACTTTACTGGCTGATTGTGAAATATATTGAATGTTTAGAGACTAGAATGTAAAACAGTACCGCAATACTGTTATCCATGTTCAGTCCTCTCCAAGGCAGCTTCTAAATTAACAATTCCTATTCAAAGAAGATTGCCGAAAACAGAAGGCA
Source organism: Leptidea sinapis (assembly GCF_905404315.1). Taxonomy (NCBI): domain Eukaryota; kingdom Metazoa; phylum Arthropoda; class Insecta; order Lepidoptera; family Pieridae; genus Leptidea; species Leptidea sinapis. Next base: position 8,480,253 of record NC_066286.1, on the reverse strand, counting down.
CCTTTGTCTCAAGAAATAATATATTCACATGACAATCCCCTGCCTTTCGATAGGCAAATACGTTCACAGAATATGTTATATGACAATACATACGTTTCACGACTTTATACAGACGTTCCAATTTTGTATAAATTGATCTTTGTATGTTTCCAGTCAGTAAAATATAGCGAACTTTGTCTAACAAATGACGTTGTCGATGTTAAATTAAAAGTTTCGACTTTTAGAGACTTAGTTTAATTTTATTTAGGTGTGAGCTAAAGATGTGAATTAAAAAAACATCGTGAAGTCGCAAATAGAATTTGATAACAAAATATTGTGAACGATGCGGGGGATTGAACCCACGACCTCTCGTGTTCCGTGCGAGTGCTCTCCCAACTGAGCTCACCGTTTTATTTCTGCCGTGAAGCAGTAATGTGTAACGATTACTGTATATCGGTCTGAAGGGCGTTGCAGCTAGTGAAATTACTGAGCAAATGAGATTTAACATCTTATGTCTCAAGGTGACGAGCGCAGTTGTAGAGCCGCTCAAAATTTTTGGGATTTTCAAGAATCCTGAGCGGCAGTGCATTGTAATGAGCAGGGCGTATCAATTACCACAAGGTAAAAGTCCTGCTCATCTCGGCCCATATTTTCATAAAAAAACCCCATACTATGAAATACCAAAATATAAATAATAATTTAGTCAAGTTATCTTCATGTTTGCATCTAGATAGTTCCATGAAAGAAATATTGCTAGAATAATCAAAATAAGATGAATAACATTGAATTTAGTGAAAAATTATACGTAAAGGTCACTACACGATTTATACATTATGGTTACTGTTAATTTAAACGATATAAGACATTTATAAGCTCTTGCAGTAGGTATACTGTGTGTATAATGCTGAATGGACAGTATTAATTCCGATGCCTGTAAGTTAGAGATTAGTAATTAGCTTTTGCCACTCTCGTTCATTACCTGTCCAGTATGACTGAATACATCAAAGGTACTTCGATCGTTAGTAGTGCATCAAAGAGTTTTTTGAATGAAATTTTTCTCTTGCTAAAAAGAAAAAGAATATGTTCCTTTACAGCATACATGTAGGTTTTAATTTTACTACCTAAAACAATTAATATTTTTTTGTGCTATGTCTGATACAATATCTTCTATTCTTCGTATCTGCAAATAATATACAGTATATTTATTGATGTACACTAAACAACTAGAGGCTCAAAAATTGTGTGCAGCAAAACTTTGCCTAAGCGTCTAATTGCCAGCTTTCGTTCAGTTGTGTTTCGACCGCGCTTTGAATACAATGCCACGCAATGACAGTGTTCAGGGAAAAACTGTCCAATTTTTTTTTATGGAATAGGAGGACAAACGAGCGTACGGGTCACCTGTTGTTAAGTGATCACCGCCGCCCATACTCTCTTGCAACAACAGAGGAATCACAGGAGCGTTGCCGGCCTTTAAGGAAGGTGTACGCGCTTTTTTTGAAGGTACCGATGTCGTATCGTCCCGGAAACACCGCACAAGGAAGTTCATTCCACAGCTTTGTAGTACGTGGAAGAAAGCTCCTTGTAAACCGCACTGTGGAGGACCGCCACACATCCAGATGGTGAGGATGATATCCTAACTTGTGTCGTGGTGAATATGAGAGCGTGTGAATTAGAGAGAGAGAGCGGTGAGAACACGAAGGTGGAATTCAGCGGCAGGAATTAGGTAAAACAGCTTTTCGGAACACTCCCCGTGATAAATGCGGTAGAAGACACACAATGAAGCGACGTCTCTACGCAACGCCAAGTGATCCAGCCGTTCACAGAGTACGGGGTCCCCGACAATTCGCGCTGCTCTGCGTTGCACGTGGTCAAATGGATCGAGCTGATACTGGGGTGCGCCAGACCAGAGATGACAGCAATACTCCATGTGTGGCCGGACCTGCGCTTTGTACAGCGCTGTCACATTAAAAATAAAAATTTAGTGAGAATTTCCTATCCTTCACAAAGCATTATGATTTTGTAATAAGAACGTGGTGTTCCCGGCATGCGCGTGCGACACAACCGCCTCACTCGAAAGCTCTTTCCTGACTGTCTTCTCGGTGACCGCCCTGCGCCACCTCTCGCCCACACTCGCACCGCACGCTGATTACACCCGAGCTTAGACGAATATTGAATGTTCTTGTGGTCGACGTTCTTCACTACGACATATTATATAAGATAGAATAAATTTGAATGCTAACGAAAAAAACTTCCCATCTTTTCGCATGTCACGGGAAGCCCAATTTAATTTTATAGCTTATATTCATATCACAAAGCCTAGGAGAACAATGTGTTCAGATCCTTAGCTAAAACAAAAACTGTGCAAAACTAGTAAATGTACCATGAAATGAACAGTTCATTTAAACAACAATAAAACGAGATACTTACTGTACAACTTGGCTAGAGTGTAAAACTTAATTTATCTAAGTGACTTTGATAAATGGATGCGGCATCTTAACTACAATCATTAAAGCGTATTCACAAAATACTTTAGAGCACCTGAAGTGGTTGAAGCAGGAAAATGTTTGTTTAGATTAAAATATTGATAAACTGTTTGGATTTTAAATCTTTATATATTTACAGTACTATGATTACATTAAATTAAAACTATCATTGCATTGTACCAAGAATACTGGTAGCATTTCCGTGTTGAATAGCTGGGCTGATCCGTTCGAAATAGCTGCCAGCGCTGTGGCTTCCAGTAGCATTATTGAGGCGCGTAGATATTACTTTGTCATTCTCTGAGGCCCTCACGGGCCAAGTGTCAAGTACACCAAATAGCACAGAACTATATAAGTATACATGCTTTATTTAGATGGCTTGTTTAGTGGTTAGAGTACTGGTGTGACGCTGCCCATTCCAAGTCAAAATACAATAATCTTTATTAAATAAGGCTTAAACTAAGGGCTTTTGAATCGTTACTATAAATATTTGTTTTAAATTACTGAATCTACCATATTATACACAAATAAAATTAGAAAAACAAAATTTTATGAACGATGCGGGATTCGAACCCACGAATTCCACCCCAAATCGTTCATATAATTTTGTTTTTCAAATTTTATTTGTGTATTAATCCTAGTAGTGAGGGTTATCACTTTAAAAAAACATAACATATTGTTTAGACTTATAAGAGCGACATCAAGTCAATTTCCTACTATGAAAATTTTGGGGTTGAGCAGGTTATCAACTGTAAAGTAGATCCTGTAGATGAAGCGAGAGCGAGAGAAGCGATATAACGAGGCGGTACTTGAACGGTTGGCTCAGTTGGTTAGAGCACCGGCAAGGAACGCCGGAGGTCGTGGGTTCGAATCCCGCATCGTTCATAAAATATTATTTTTCAAATTTTATTTGTGTATCAATCCTAGAAGTGAGGGTTACCACTTTAAAAAAACATAACATATTGTCTACCATATTATGTTTGAAAACAGTAGAGCTCGAGCGAAGACCATACAAGATACTCAACGGCCAGTCTTTTCAATAGAGTATTTTACAATGGCTGTAATACGCATAAGAAATTAGTTTGTAAGGTGCTGCATCCCGGTGGATGTTTATGTCTATTTATTTCTAAAGCTTAAATGTATTAAGTATAAAGATAAAAAACTATCCAAAAGCTCCTTTATACCAAGGGTGCTGTTCGCATGTGATTTCTTAACTTTAACATGAATTATTTAACCTATCGCCACAGGTTGCAGTTTCGCAGTACTTCCATACTTATATTTTTTTATGAAAATAAGGGATGAGACGAGCAGGACGTTCAGTTGATGGTAATTGATACGCCCTGTCCATTACAATGCAATGCCGCTCAGTATTCTTGAAAAACCCCAAAAATTCTGAACGGCAAATGGGCCCATAATCTAGCCCGCATCCTGTGCAAAGGAGCCTTTCACTGGTATCTGTATACAAATGCACTTTAAATGAAGCTTAGTTTACAATTTAATTAAAAGCAAAGTTTACATTCGAAGCCGTCATAAGCCATGAGTCAATTAACCTGTCACAGATTAAACTGAAAAAGTAAGTAAAACTTTGAGGATTTGACTACGGCTCTTTCATTATAACGAAATTCTGTTAATTACACATAATTGGCAATGGATATTAGGAAATGTGAAATATATGTTATGTTGAAGATATATAAAATAAATGGAACCCTACCTTCCTTACAGAACGTTCGTGGTTGTAATAAAATTTTGTTATTGAGGGTAGATGTAATGCGCCTTACACGGGGAGTGTTCCGAAGAGCTGTTTAACCTGATTCCTGCCGCCGAATTCCACCTTCGCACGACACGCCACTAGTTAGGATATCATCCCCACCATCTTGATATGTAGCTTCTTTGTGCGGTGTTTCCGGGACGATATGACATACCTTCAAAAAACACGCGCACCTACACCTTTCTAAAAGGTCGGCAACGCTCCTGTGATTCCTCTGGTATTGCAAGAGATCGCTAAACATCAGGTGATCCATACGATCGTTTGTCCTCCTGTAGTGATTACTACTTACTTCTAGATAGCTAAATCATATTATCAGTTATGATTAATGATGATCATTATAATGATGTATTATTCTTTTGTATTTAAAATATTCTAATATAAAAATTCCAAATTTAACTGCCAAACTGGTTTTCAAGCTTATAAAAAATATCACTTACGAGAATCTTCCTATGCATAATTCGCCTGTTATGATATAAAGCCTCTAGGAAGCCACTGCAAAATTCAGCCCCCAAGGAGGAATATTTTTACAAGGATGAAATAGCAAAGGTAAATTTAAACGTAGCTCCGTTTAAATTTATTCAAATCTAGGGTTGTCACTTGCAAATTCGGAAATAATATTTTTGTATTATAATTTAATTTTTACAGCCTATAGTAAATCAAATGGGGAGCGGTGTGTCCATCCCTAAAATATGATTGAGGCAGCGCACCAGAGACCAATCCTTAATCAAAGTTTTGAAATTTACAAGTGTAATTTTTTGAAGTAATTAAATAAATCTGATTTATTTTGATTGTTTCATTCACTCAAAGACTAAGGCTGCTTACCAACATAACTTATGGAATGTGAACAGTCGTATGAGTAAAATAAATAAGGTCCACACATTAAAGCAATAAAGTTATAAACAAATTATATTTTTAAATGATACGATCGGCCTTAGGTGTGGTTTAATATGAATAAAAAATTTTTTAAATTTATGAATGAAAATAAATGTTAATTTGTCGAAAAAATTGTAATTTTCAATTAACTCTTTCTATACACAGTAATGATAATTCAGTGATAATAAATACACAGTAGTAGCCACTTTCCTTATTTTTTTCATGATTTTTCATTCCTTTTTGTTTTTTATTTATGTTGGAATTTTATATTAATTCTAATACATGATATTCTCGTGTCACAGGTCGTTTTTTTGGGTGTATAATTGGGTGTTCTGAGAACAGGGCGTAAATTTTATTTTATACCCCTGAGTGAGAAGAGCCCACCCCTAAAATTTATTTTATTCAAATATTTTTGTAAAACTGACAATTCGCTAAGAAAGAGTTCTACTGTTTACTAAGCTATATAAGCATTAAATAGCAACCCTTTTTTATATTAACAATAACTTAGTTATTTTTTATTTCGAACAAAATTTTCAATAGAAATAATTTATATTGCAAAACAACGTTTACCGGGTAAGCTATCATTTTATTTTTTGTAAAATATTTTAATTTTAGTGTTGATAATTCAAAGTTGATCGCAAACTTAGGAAAAAATATTTCAATTTTATTGCTTAATTCTACATAATATATTATATTATGGTTTTATGATTTTAAACTATTTTAAAATGAGATTTCTTCGTAAAAATATCAAGTGAGTATCTATACCTACAAATATATAACAGTCATTGTTTTCATACAAATTTAAGAAAGTTATGCAATAGTGGCAGCCCTAATAGAATCTTTATACAGTTATTTTAGAGATATTTATACGATATTCGAATGAAGACAACTTTATTGCCGATTCACTGAATTCTTAGTGGATTATACAACTTTTAAATGTTACGTTATATTAATAACAAAGACATTGGTCTAGCATCTTACGAGCACTTTTACTAATGCGTAAAACTCAGGTAAGAAATGAACAATATCTGATATTAATAAAAAAAATACTCAATTAAAGATTGTGCAGGTTTTTTATAATTAAAATAATAATTATAAATAAATCATTTGTTTTCAGGCATTTTACCCATAGATATACAAATAATCTTAAATTGAATTACATAGTTGATTTTAATAATTATGGATAAAAATTTAATATACGTCATAATATAAAATTATAAAATTAATATAGTCCGATACAATTCATTGATATTGAAATAGATAACAAATAGATATAAGAATGAGAAATAAAATTCATCTTCGTTAAAATTGGTCCATGTGTGTATCAGTCAATGCAAAATGTAGGGTCCGGTAGTTATCGCGTATTGGATTTCTTACTTCAAATCTACATAATCCTCTTTTTCACATCTCCAAAAGAGTATGTTAGAGTAACTTTATCAGTTATTTTCATTTCTCCCAATTTCCATGGATGAAGTTATTATATCCATATATGAAGGTATTATTAACATTAATAATGTAATGTTACGAAGGTGACATCGTGACGTCATCCATAACGTAAGCCTCTTGCCCATGTGCCCATTTTATAATAAAAAGATACCAACCAGCGTAAAGGAATCTCGACCTTGGCATACCTTGCTGGTTTTGTTAACAAGCTGTTTTTAACCAATATATTATTTCTTTTTCTAATTATAACTTAAACCGTTCGAAAACATTCGAGAATAATCCTTACAGGTATATATGGCAGTGCACTCGGTTTCTTGGGTCATTCTGTATTTGAACGATAAAGTGATCAGGGTTATCATTTAGCGATACTAGTGTGTACAGGTGATTTGTATTAGTTTTATTGGTACATAATATATTACTGATTAAAAAAAGAAGTCTTGGCTCACAGTGGACTCAGGAGTGGACTGGAGTCAACACAATTTTTGAACGATTCCGCCTCGCCATGGACAAGCTGCTGACTTGCAGTAGGAGAAGCACATTGAGAAGAAGATATTACTAACTGCTGCAATGTGTAATAAATTATTTTCACAATCACACTGGTGTTTTTCTAATTATATTGTCACGAAAATTCTAATGCATGAAATTCTCGTGTCACTGTGTTTGTTACCAAACACCCCCAAAACGGCTTGATCGATTTTTTTTCATAATTGGGTGTTCTAAGAATAGGTAGTAAAATATATCTTAGACCCCTAAGTGATAAGGACCTAAAACTTATTTTTTTGAAATATTATTTTCACGACACGTGACGTAAAAAATAATAGAATGTACTAATAAGACAGAATTGCAAGGAAAAGCTCTTAAGCCTTTATAACTATTGTATGGTGTTTGGATTTAAAAAAGTACTCTTTCTGTAGAATTACATAGGACTTTACTGGCTGATTGTGAAATATATTGAATGTTTAGAGACTAGAATGTAAAACAGTACCGCAATACTGTTATCCATGTTCAGTCCTCTCCAAGGCAGCTTCTAAATTAACAATTCCTATTCAAAGAAGATTGCCGAAAACAGAAGGCACCTTTGTCTCAAGAAATAATATATTCACATGACAATCCCCTGCCTTTCGATAGGCAAATACGTTCACAGAATATGTTATATCACAATACATACGTTTCACGACTTTATACAGACGTTCCAATTTTGTATAAATTGATCTTTGTATGTTTCCAGTCAGTAAAATATAGCGAACTTTGTCTAACAAATGACGTTGTCGATGTTAAATTAAAAGTTTCGACTTTTAGAGACTTAGTTTAATTTTATTTAGGTGTGAGCTAAAGATGTGAATTAATAAAAACATCGTGAAGTCGCAAATAGAATTTGATAACAAAATATTGTGAACGATGCGGGGGATTGAACCCACGACCTCTCGTGTTCCGTGCGAGTGCTCTCCCAACTGAGCTAACCGTTTTATTTCTGCCGTGAAGCAGTAATGTGTAACGATTACTGTATATCGGTCTGAAGGGCGTTGTAGCTAGTGAAATTACTGAGCAAATGAGATTTAACATCTTATGTCTCAAGGTGACGAGCGCAGTTGTAGAGCCGCTCAAAATTTTTGGGTTTTTCAAGAATCCTGAGCGGCAGTGCATTGTAATGAGCAGGGCGTATCAATTACCACAAGGTAAAAGTCCTGCTCATCTCGGCCCATATTTTCATAAAAAACCCCATACTATGAAATCCCAAAATATAAATAATAATTTAGTCAAGTTATCTTCATGTTTGCATCTAGATAGTTCCATGAAATAAATATTGCTAGAATAATCAAAATAAGATGAATAACATTGAATTTAATTAAAAATTATACGTAAAGGTCACTACACGATTTATACATTATGGTAACTGTTAATTTAAACGTTATAAGACATTTATAAGATCTTGCAGTAGGTATACTGTATGTATAATGCTGAATGGACAGTATTAATTCCGATGCCTGTAAGTTAGAGATTAGTAATTAGCTTTTGCCACTCTCGTTCATTACCTGTCCAGTATGACTGAATACATCAAAGGTACTTCGATCGTTAGTAGTGCATCAAAGAGTCTTTTGAATGAAATTTTTCTCTTGCTAAAAAGAAAAAGAATATTTTCCTTTACAGCATACATGTGGGTTTTAATTTTACTACCTAAAACAATTAATATTTTTTTGTGCTATGTCTGATACAATATCTTCAGTATGTAGTTTTATCCGTATTTGCAAATAATATACAGTATATTCATTTATGTACAGTAGTGAGAAGATGCATATCGCTCTGGTCACAACTAGAGGCTCAAAAATTGTGTGCAGCAAAACTTTGCCTAAGCGTCTAATTGCCAGCTTTCGTTCAGTTGTGTTTCGACCGCGCTTTGAATACAATGCCACGCAATGACAGTGTTCAGGGAAAAACTGTCCTAATATCAGCATATTCAAACTTAAAAAGAATGGATTGTCGTATTTCAGGGAAGTGCCCCTTTAAATTAACAATATTGTTTAAGTTACGTGACGTTTTAGATCATTTTGTTTTTTAATTACATTTCAATGGCTAAAAAATGTTTTTGCCTCGTGTTCGCGTCCCTCTCACGCATGACGTAGAGTTACTACTTACAATGAGGTATACAATAGATTTTGAACATTACTGCTACGGAATAAAATGTTAATTTGAATGATTTATTTAATAAATAAAAATAATAAGCTTAAAGTATACGTATATACCACGCCGCTCAGACATTTTCAGTCTTGTTTTTTTATAATATGTCAATAATTTGTATATCTTATAAATATAATAACAGGCCGGGGAAAAAGTTTTGTCGCATAAAGTATGTCGAATCTTGTAAATTCATTCGCTTTAGCAGTTAAACCTCTTTATACTATTTGTATCTGGCTGGTTTTGATGACAGTAAAAAGGTTTCATTTCACAAAAAGAAATAAATTAGTAAAATGTTGGTTTCCAGCCACCTTTCTTTTGTTTTTTTTTCTGTAAGTAAATCTAATGAAATTAATTGACATTTTAAAATTTTATTTCAAAAAAGGAATAAAATCAACTCAAGCTGTGAAAGAAATTTGTGATGTTTAAGAACTATGAACCTAATGCAGTCAGTAACAGTATCACAAAGATTTAAATCCAGGAATTTTAATATTAAAGATGCATATCGCTCTGGTTACGGATTAAATATAGATTAAAAAAGGTAAAAGTTCGGCATATCAGTATTTGTAACATACCTAAAAAATTGACTAAATATTTTTGACTGGATTTTGGCACATTTGAAAAAATGTTGGTACTCAAATAATAACTATATTTGGGTACTACATGAGCTGAAACGGAAACCTAAGGAACCGTGGACTCATTTGAGATAATTTATTGAGACACAATCAAACCGAACCGTTTCAAAGATATTGATTGGAGATGAGAAATGGATCACGTACGACAAGAACGTCGGATAAAGGTTGGTCGTTGGTCAAACGGATGCATTGTAGGACTTTTTAATCAAAGAGGAGGACAAACAACCATTCAGGTCACCTGTTGTTAAGTGATAACCGCAAATCACATTCTCTTGCATTACGAGAGGAATAAGCCTTTAAAGTCAGCCTTAGAAGGTGTACGCGTATTTTTGAAGATATTTTTTTTTGCCCTGTGCTGCCCCGGGGCGTAAAAAGAATAGGGTAGTCCCAGGTCCAAGGGTGTCGTAAGAGGCGACTACGGGCTTTTTGAAAGTGGGAGAGTCACGCTGCCGTCTTATGACGTCAGCACATTCGGGCCAGACTCGTCCGGGTTACTTACCACACTCGCACAGAATACCGGCGTGAAGTAGCGGCCTACTGACGCTATGTTTCGCATAGGTTAGTGTCGAGGACCGGAGGCCATCCCCCCCCCCCAACAAAATATGAGAGCGGTCCTAAAAAAGAAATTACCCCACGAGCATTCGCGCTCGGGCTGCCCCTCGTATTCTGGGGAGGGCACAGTACCGCGTATGTCACAGGACAAACAGGGCAGCAACACCACGGCACCCCGCTCCACGCTTAATGTGGACTTTTGTAACATCCGGGGAATTCACTCCAACTTAAACGCCGTCCACCACCACCTTGAGACGGCACAGCCGGCCTTGTGTTTCCTTACGGAGACGCAGATATCTCGACCTAGCGATACGTCATATTTAACGTACCCCGGGTACAAAATTGAGCATAATTTCATGCCTCATGCCGGGGTATGTGTGTACGTTAGGGAGGATATCTGCTGTCGCCGTCTCGGCAATTTTGAGGGTAGGGGCCTGTCTACTCTCTGGCTCCGCGTAGATTTAGAGGACTGCGTCCGCATGTATGCGTGTGTCTACAGGTCCCATAGTGGTAACGCAGAAACGGATCACCTCATGGGCTGCGTTCAAGCGGCATTTGATGACGTGCTTGCTCTGATCCCCTCCGCTGAAATCGTAGTCTTGGGTAATTTCAACGGGCACAATGCCGAATGGCTTGGATCACGTACCACAGACTACGCAGGGCGATCTGTGCATAATTTTGCATTGGCGTATGGTCTGTCCCAATTGGTTGAGTCACCGACGCGGCTCCCGGATGTGGATAGCCACATGCCGTCCTTATTAGATCTTCTGCTGACTACACATCCCGATGGTTACCAGGTCTCTGTCGACGCCCCTCTCGGAACGTCCGACCATTGCTGGTCAGGAGTGTAGTGCCTATCCGACGCCAACGTCGCAGACCACCAGCGACCCGCCGCGTTTGGCACTACAAGTCAGCAGATTGGGATAGGATGCGTTCCTTTTTTGCATCCTACCCTTGGGGCAGGGTTTGTTTCCTTTCGGATGATCCTAGTGCCTGCGCCGTTGCAGTAGCCGATGTGATGCTGCAGGGCATGGATATTTTTATACCAAGCTCTGTAGTACCGATCGGTGGCAGATCACAGCCCTGGTTCGATGCGTCAGTTAAAGCAGCATCTGACTGCAAAAAACAGGCGTATCGAACTTGGGTTGCGGCGCTGGGCTCAAAGGATCCGAACTGCAAAGTTCTGAAGAGGAAATATAACCGTGCCTCCAGATTTTTTAAGCGGCAAATCGCCCGTGCGAAATCGAAGCACGTCGTCAAAATTGGCGAGCAGCTTTCCAGTTACCCGACCGGAACACGCAAGTTCTGGTCGTTGTCGAAAGCTGCTCTTGGTAACTTCAACCAGCCGTCCATGCCGCCGTTGCACATGAGGAATGACACCCTGGCCCATACGGCAAAAGAGAAAGCCAATCTCCTGTGCACTCTTTTTGCCTCCAACTCGACTCTTGACGACAACGGAAAAACACCGCCGATTATCCCGCGGTGTCAGAGCTCCATGCCTGAAGTACAGTTCCGACAGAAAACTGTTAGGCGAGCTCTGTTTTCGTTGGACGTCAGGAAGTCGAGCGGGCCGGATGGCATTTCTCCAATCGTGCTTAGAACGTGTGCCCCTGAGTTGACGCCGGTGCTAACGCGTTTATTCCGGCACTCTTATTCAAAAGGCGTAGTCCCTGATTCTTGGAAGTCAGCCCTTGTCCATCCGATCCCAAAAAAAGGAGACAGTTCGGATCCGGCAAACTACAGGCCTATTGCTATTACCTCCCTACTCTCCAAAATTATGGAGAGCATAATTTACCGCCAGCTCTTGGTATACCTTGAGGATCACCAGTTGATCAATGACCGGCAGTACGGCTTTCGCCATGGTCGGTCGACTGGCGATCTTCTGGTATACCTAACACATAGATGGGCGGCGGCTATTGAAAGCAAGGGGGAAGGCCTGGCAGTTGGTCTGGATATAGCGAAGGCCTTTGATCGTGTATGGCACAAGGCGCTTCTCGCAAAACTTTCATCATTTGGGCTTCCCGAGAGCTTATGCAAGTGGACCTCCAGCTTCCTCACTGGGCGCAGCATACAGGTCGTTATCGACGGTTATTGCTCGAATCCCAAGCCTGTGAACGCTGGAGTGCCGCAAGGCTGTGTGCTATCTCCCACGCTGTTTCTTCTGCATATCAATGATATGTTGGACACCGCCAACATGCATTGCTATGCAGACGACAGCACTGGTGATGCCGTATACACGGGCCATGCAGGTCTCTCTCGGGAAAACGTCGACCAGTGCCGGGAGAAACTTGTGTCTTCTATCGAGTCCTCTCTCGAGAAGGTCGCGGAATGGGGTAAGTTGAACCTTGTCCAATTTAACCCCCAGAAGACTCAAGTTTGCGCGTTTACCACTAAAAAAACCCCATTTGCCGTATCACCGCTCTTCGAGAACACTTCCCTTAAAGCCTCGCCTAGTATCGGAATACTGGGTCTCGAAATCTCGAGCAATTGCCAATTCCGTGGCCATCTGGAGGGCAAAGCCAAACTGGCTTCAAAGAAACTGGGCGTCATAAATAGAGCACGGCAATACTTCAAGCCGGCCCACATTCTAGCGCTCTACAAAGCGCAGGTCCGGCCTCACATGGAGTATTGCTGTCATCTCTGGTCTGGCGCACAACAGTATCAGCTCGATCCATTTGACCGCGTGCAACGCAGAGCAGCTCGAATCGTCGGGGACCCAGTACTCTGTGAACGGCTGGATCACTTGGCGTTGCGTAGAGACGTCGCTTCATTGTGTGTTTTCTACCGCATTTATCACGGGGAGTGTTCCGAAGAGCTGTTCAACCTGATTCCTGCCGCCGAATTTCTTCATCGCACGACACGCCACAAGTTACGATATCATCCCCACCATCTGGATGTGTGGCGGTCCTCCACAGTGCGGTTTTCAAGGAGCTTTCTTCCTCGTACCACGAAGCTGTGGAATGAGCTTCCTTGTGCGGTGTTTCCGGGACGATACGACATGGGTACCTTCAAGAAAAGCGCGTACACCTTCCTTAAAGGCCGGCAACGCTCTTGTGATTCCTCTGGTGTTGCAGGAGAGTGTGGGCGGCGGTGATCACTTAACACCAGGTGACCCGTACGCTCGTTTGTCCTCCTATTCCATAAAAAAAAAAAAAAAAAAAAAAAAAAAAAAAAAAAGATAGAGGATAGATTGTTGATCCAAATATTTTCAACCAATTTTACATGTTTTCGATAAATGGACTGATAGATCTAAAGGAACCAATTTTGAGAAAATAAATGGCTTTTAAATTTTTATCAGCAGTTTTGATTGGAAAGACAAGACTGACCAGTATAGGGAAAATTTAATTTTTTAATTAGGTCGTAAGAAATTAAATATCCATATAGGTACGTCTACAAATCTTAAATTATCGATTACCTTTCAAAAGAGTTTTATAAATGTGCATTCACTTGCATTGCAATATCACTATTCGAGCAGAAAACATAATTCACTAAATATTTCAAAGGGTTCACAAAGACCTGTTGAAATTCTCGCTCATTATCCTTGTTAAGGGGATTTTCCGGGTTTGCTATACGGGCATTTTGAAACATCATATCCTTGCGTATATTTCCTGATATATACTGTAGAAAGGATATCGTATATAAAATCTCATTGTTACAATGTTGGCCGTAAAGGTGGAAAGGAATTTAATTTATATAAAAAAAAATGATGATGCTTTGTATCCGTATGTTCTTTTTTTATTAAAATAAGGGATGAGACGAGCAAGACATACAGCTGGTAATTGATACGCCCTGCCCATTACAATGCAGTGCCACTCAGGATTATTGAAAAACCCAAAAATTCTGAGCAACACTACAACTGCGTTCGTCACCTTGAGACATGAGATGTTAAATCTCCACAACGGCGCCTATTTCTGCCGTGAAACAGTTATGTGTAAATATTATTGTGTTTCGGTGCGAAGGGCGCCGTAGCTAGTGAAATTACTGGGAAAATGAGACCTAACAGCATATGTCTCAAGGTGACACGCGCAGTTGTAGTACCTACCGCTCAGAATTTTTGGGTGTTTCAAGAATCCTGAGCGGCACTTAAAACACGGCACACATAAAAAAATCTTTGAAATCACAGCTTACATTAAACTTCGAAATTTTCTACAGTGTCCATAATATAATGAGTCGTAAATTCAGCGTAAAGCAATGAATTATGTCAATAGGGTAATACATTGTTGTATTTTCTAAGGAAATGTAATATAAGTTATAATGAAGCGCAGGCGAAGTAGATGAGAGATGCAATCGTAATAATATCGCCGTCTGCAAATAAATTAAGATGAATCATCTTCTTAGCTCAGCATTGAGGCGTACATATACAAGATTTATAACAATCGTACGTTAAGCTGCAGAAAAATATAAAAATACCATCTTTTACCCGCGACTTCGTCGAAAAAGTAAAGATTATCTTTAAGGTGGTATAATAAATTTTCACTTTAAAACTTTTGAACCAATTCAAGTATTTTGCGTAAGCTGCATTCAATAAAATAATACTTGAATTATCTCAGCAGGCAGATACCGGAACATTAGAAGAAAAATATACTGTAAAAGTAATTCGTCAGTTCATACTATGATGATCGTTAATGTTATGTTTAAAAACAAAATTTCTATTAGGCTATTGTAGTACGACAAATTCTGAATTTGAATATACGAGTAATTCCGATGTCAGTAGCGATTAGTAATTAGCCTTGGCCAATCTGATTCAATACTTCTCCAGTTTCTGAGTGGAAAACATCAAAGGGACCCGTATCGTTACTCGTACATAAAAGGCACTTTAGAATAGCTCATTCCCCCTTTGTACTGCTTATTGCGTGTTCACTTCAACAGTTTTCTAACTAGAAAATCAATATATCAGAGTTGGTATGAGAGAAATCGGCAGTGCCCTAGGGAACTAGATTTTTCAGATACACTAAAACCGAGAGTGCCGTACGGCACACTATTCCCTCACCAAGTTCTGACCCTTATTTTGTGTATAAGATGGTCTTATAGCTTGTTTCAATAGCTTTCAGATACATTCACTCAAATCATGCTAATTATATGCAATATAGTTTAACACATGTAAAATAATACGCATTACATGCATCCTGCATACGCAGAATCCGAGTCGCCACGTATTCAAAATCAAATCCTTAGAATATAGACCAGGGTCGATAATTTTTGAAACCATAAAAAATTACAGTAGGATGAAACCCATTGGTAAAGGACGAGAATATAACAAATATTAGGGGAAAAATAAATTACGGGCGATCTGAGGTCGGGAAGTGGAAAAGGGGGGGTGTTTTAGGGTAAAAAACGGTTTATCTCGATTTCCGGCAAAACTACAAGTCCTATGGCAAAGTTAATTGGCAAAGTTGTAGGTAATAAGAGATCTACAACTTTTGTAATTACACTTTTTTCACATAACCTCGAAATTTAGGTGAAAAATTCAAAAAACCAAGTTTGTGGTTTTTTGTTTATACCTTTTTCAAAAAAAAAAAATTTTTTTCTACGAAATTTGGTGAAAACTTACCTTATTATGTCCCAAATACACTGTGATTTATTTGATTCAAAATATTTATTTTTTCGCCTTATTTTAACTTAATATCAAAAAAGCACCCTAATTTTCAATCGAAAATTCTGACGTCAAATTATCAGCTACAATTTTAAATGTTAGAAAAATTTAAGTCCAACAAAAGGCATTTCATAAGGAATTCATACCTCCTATTAAGTAGCAACAAAAATATGGATTAGAAAATCAATAAAATTGAAAAAAAAAGGTTAATTTAACACTGAATCATTATCCTTTTTACATTTATAAATAGATTTGATTAATCGTAATCCATATTTTTGCTGCTACGAAACAACAGGTATGAATTCTTTATGAAATGCCTTTTGTTGGACTTAAATTTTCCGAACATTTACAGTTGTAATTTATATTTTTTTTTCACCATCAGAAAGTAGATATTTCAACGAACAAAATGCCCCCAAACTTTTTGAAAAAAGCTGATAATTTGACGTCAGAATTTTCGATTGAAAATTAGGGTGTTTTTTTAGATATTAAGTTAAATTAAGGCGAAAAAATAAGTATTTTAAATAAAATAAATTACAGTGTATTTGGGACACAATAAGGTTAGTCTTCACCAAATATAGCAAAAAAAATTTTTTTTAAAAAGATAAAAAAAAAACCTAAAGCTTGGTTTTTTGAATTTTTCACCAAAATTTTGAGGTTATGTGAAAAAAGTGTAAATACAAAAGTTGTAGATCTCTATATTACCTACAACTTTGTCAATTAACTTTTTGCCATAGGACTTGTAGTTTTGCCGGAAATATATTTTGTTTTACTTTTTATCATTTTCAAAGGCTTTGGCACTGGTCTAATATTTAGTGTCAAAATATTTGCTACAGCTGATAGCTACTCAGTTTGTGTATCACGCGCGCTAATGACAGTTGCACCTGGAGGCTTTACAGATGCTCTCGGGCGCGTAAAAGCACGAAACTTTTAAATTGTTACAATATATTTTATGCCCAAACTAGGTATATACTGACGACAATCAATAACCATTCGCAACGCAAATATTTTAACAGAATAAGCTATGCATATCACACCTCGTACGTTCATTGTATTTTGCCGAAATTGAAATCTCAGTAAATGATATTTGTTTAAGATCTAAGTCCACTTTAAGCTATATAATATTTAATTTTAAAGCTTATGTGCTGCCATTGTTAAAATAATTTTTTGTAATGGTCATTTAATGTACCCTTAAAAGGCATAAAATGCTGCACTTACGACTTGATTTAAGAGATGATTTATTTCATATGCTCTGCATCGAAGCCGTTAGACTAGTACCAAACTACCTAAATATATAGTGGAAACTATATAAGACAAATATCAAATGATTCGCGTTATACAATTTTTAAATTATGAATATCGGACTTTAGGAATTAAAGTGATTAAATATTTAAACCCTTCGAGATGTGATAAGTAAACATACAATAGTATGGCTTGTTGCGAGTCTGATTTCTTCGACATATAGAATTATTAGAATTTGAGTAATATAGGTTATGGGCATAAAAAGAAAGCCATGGAAGGCACAATTTTGAATTTTCTAGGTTTGACATGAAAATTTTTTGCTCTAACAACTACGATACTATCTATTGTGTAGCATACAATTGTGAAGTTTCTGAACCCAATATTTAATATATTAACCCAATATTTAATATTTAATAGGTTTATTGAGAACTTACCGCTCGCACATAAACCTTAGAGGTTTTGCGAGTATGTCTGTATTATTATATATATTAAGATAATTTTGTTCATTAAATAAAAAAAAAATACGTTGAAATAAACGACAGATTAAACATCAACACCCTTATACCGTTCTGTAACCAGCATCTCTTTCAAGTCTCAGGTTTTCCTTTAATCTATCTTTTGACTACTATTCAGGACTATCTTTTGCGGGATCTGCTTTAAGTGTGTTTTACCAACTCTGCTGTTATAATATATATAAGAACATGGTATACGTGGGGTGATATTAAATTATAGTGTTATTATTCGTGAGGTGATTTTTTTTGACCCCAGTAAATTCAACGTAGGTAATCTTAGATTATAGGCTATACAAAAAAAATAGAATTATTATTGAAATATTACCGCTTTTACTGTATCGAAACTTAAAGACACCAAAACTTTCATCAAACTTATTGTGATCTAAGTTTAGCTTATCACAGGCTGAAGTTACTCTCAGTAGGATAAACTTATTCAAAGTATTGATATACTGAGGCTGTATGGAAAGTTATGAAAAAACTATAAGAATTTATTTTATAGATAACACCCAAAAAACAAGATCTATGCGGGTAGTTGGGAATTTTTACAGATAATCTAAACTTAGTTTTCTTAAATAAAACTTATCATATTTATAATTATTATAAAAATATTATCTGGAAATGCGTAAAAAGGCGGCCTAGTTTATTTCCGTTCACAAACTTTAAACAGCCTTAGTATAGACAGACTGTCATGATTTTCCCCAACACATTATTTTCATTGTTTGCCAGCATTTAATTGTCGAATACGTACGAAATGACATGAAGTAGGAAATGAAATCAAATGGGTTTTTTTTTTATAATACCACCTACTAATAATTCACAAGTAAGTTTAACAAACTTCTAAGAATAAATTTCAAATAACATTTCTTCTTCTTCAGACTTTTCTTTTTCTTCTATTTCTTCTTCTTCAAACTTCTAAGAATAAATTTCAAATTTCAGTTGTCGCGCGCCGCCGCGCAGGTTACATGTGTAATACGTTATTAATTATTATCATCATACCGCCACGTGTCACAGCGCAAGTTACCTGACGTGTTAAAGTTATTATTACGACTGCGTGTGATTACGGCCTATTATATATACTATACTATATTATATACCTGACTTGCTGCAGTTATTACCGATTGTCACCAGTAAATATATTTATTACCCTATGTTTCTATTTTACTGCTGGTATTGCGTTTTTTGTATAATAATGTTACTAAAAACATGTTTATTTTCTTATTTTTTGGCTAATATAATGTATTCTCGTGTCAATCTTCGTAAAATAAACCATATTACTTGTACATGTTACATTTATCTCACTGTGTTTCTATTTTGTATTGCGTTTTTTGTACTAAAAACATGTTTATTTTCTTATTTTTCTTACTTTTACTTATAAAAGATTAACTATTAATCAACAATTACGTCATTGTAGTTCTCATGAAATCATAATTAATATGCGTGTCACTCTGTGTCTAAAAATAATAAAATTACCTAGTATGATAATGCGATTTAAAACTAATTATTTTTAATTTATTAGTATACAGTAGATAATTTTTATGGACAAAGTTCTTTTAGTGTATTATCAGAACTGTCGTGGATTACGGACTAAGCTCCATACGCTTTATATGAATATACTTATGCATGACTACGATCTAATACTTCTGACTGAAACATGGTTAACTGATGAGATATTTGACAATGAACTCATTGACTCGAGATATCACGTATACCGGTGTGATAGGAACCGAACCGCGACCGGGCGGCGTGATGGCGGTGGAGTTATGATTGCGGCGCGTCGCTCGCTGGCTGCCACGCTTCTTACGCTGCCAATGTCACAGCCAGCCACTATGCTTGCCATGCCACCAATTATTGATTACGTACTAGTTGAGTTACGCACTACAGCTGGCCGTCACACATTTGGTGTAACATATATTCCGCCGAATCAGACCCATGATATATCATGGGTAATTATTATATAATGGGTAATTAAAATAAGATAGGTATATATACCTATCTTATTTTAAATACCTACAAGAAATCTTGTTACTTAGCGATAATATACACCTTGTTGGCGACTATAACATACCGACAATAAATTGGTTGCGACACGGTGCGCATATGGAACCACAATTAAGTAATAGTTATTGTTTAACGAGTAAAAGTTTTTGTCAATTTATGTATACCTTGAATCTATCACAATATAATTGTTTTGAAAATTATAATAATCTTATTTTAGATCTATTCCTATCCAGTAACAATGATTGTATTTTATTAAATGCACTTACTGCCTTGGTGCCACCTGATGGTCATCATCCACCTTTCTATGCACTATTGCCCTTTGCTAATAGACCACATATCCCATTAACTACACAGACATACTACTGTTTTAAACAAGCTGAGTATTCAATTATTAATGAAGAGATACTTAACACCAACTGGGAAAGATATTTTCAAGGCAAATCTGCTGATCAAGCTGTCGGTTTATTTTATAAAATAATCTATGGATTCATACGTAAGTATATCCCATCTAAAACTATAAAAGCAAAGAGCTTCCCAGTTTGGTTTAATTCATCCTTAATACATATATTTAAAGATAAAAAAAGGGCTTGGATAAAGTGGAAAAATTTTTATAATACGTCAGACTATGAAATATTCTGTATACTCAGACGTCGTTTTAAAAAGGAATCGAAACGTCGTTACAGTGAATATATGAACATAGTAGAAGATAGTATTAAAGTCAATGCACAATATTTTTGGACATACTTCTCTAATATAAAAAACAATTCCCGCATTCCTTATAATGTATTTTACAAAAATAATACAGCTTATACTCCGATCGAAGCATGTAATTTATTTTCTGACTTTTTTTACTCGGTTTTTGTACCATCTACTCTTACCAATGACTTTGACATAGATCATATTGAATGCACTGGTAAGGATGAAATAGTGTGTGACATTATCAGTCAAACTGTTATCTCGACTGAAAATGTAATTAAGGCTCTAAACAAGTTGGATGTAATGAAGGGTTCTGGTTTGGATGATATACCTCCAATATTTTTCAAAGCCACTTCTACTACCATTTACAAACCACTGCATATTTTTTTCAGTATGTGTCTTAAACAAGGCATATTTCCAGAGAAATGGAAAATAGCTCGCATAGTGCCTGTACATAAAGGCGGATCCAAAAAGAACGTAGAAAATTACTGACCAATCTCTATCTTGCCTGTACTTTCCAAGCTCTTTGAGCAGCTTGTACACGATTCCATTTATCCACTGATACATAGGATTATAATTCCACAACAACATGGATTCGTGCAGAAACGCTCAACAGTAACTAATCTTCTTGTTTTTGTTTCACACTTATTTGAAGATTTAGATAACAATAGACAAACAGACAGCATTTATACAGACTTTCAGAAAGCTTTTGATAGGGTAGACCATAGACGCTTATTAGAAAAATTAGCATATAACGGCATACGTGGTGATCTTTGGCGATGGTTTAAATCATACATCTCAAATCGTACTCAAAGAGTTATCATCAGTGGCCATGAATCGAAAATGGTAATGATTACTTCTGGAGTTCCACAAGGGTCAATTCTTGGACCTCTTTTATTTATTATATTCATCAACGATATTCATACATGCTTTAAACATAGTAATTTTCTACTATATGCAGATGATCTTAAAATATTTAAAACAATTGAATTACAAGGTAATCATTACCATCTTCAGGATGATTTAAATAGATTTACTAAATATTGTACGGAAAATAAACTTAATCTAAGCTTAAGTAAATGTAAGCATATCACTTTTACTAAAAAGAGATCCGCTAGCAACTATACATATTCACTTTATGGAGAGAGTCTAGACAAGGTTAGTAATATTAAAGATCTAGGAATAACATTGGATAGTAAGTTACATTTAGACACGCATACACAAAACATTGTAAATAAAGCTTTTAAAATGTATGGATTTATAATGCGGACCGGTATTAATTTCAATAGAGTTGCTACATATCTAAATTTGTATAAATCGCTGGTTCGCTCACAACTCGAATATGCTGTTTGTATCTGGAATCCCCATTATAATAAATATGTTAAGAGAATAGAAACTATACAGAAAAAATTTTTACGGACGATGCACTATAAATGTACGGGAAGCTACCTTCCTTATGACCAGCTAAAAAAAATATAGTATACTTGACTTGCAGTCAAGGCGCAAACAACTTGAAGCTATGCTCTTATTTGATCTGTGTCATAATAAATACGACTGTATTCCTTTAACTCGTAAACTCTGTTACAAAATACCAGTTAGAAGTCATGTACGCAATAATCAAACGCATAAACTTTTTGCTACTATAAAATGTCGTACAAATTCTGGCGAGCGCTCACCACTATGGAGAATGACACACTCATATAATGCGTGCTTTGGCAATATTGATATTTTTTCCACTCGTGTGGGCTCTTTCAAAAAGCTGGTCATGGATTATCTTAAGAAGAATATTACTATATTAGACTAAGCCTGTAGAATAATAACAATAAAACTAAACGAATATATTTTTTATATCTACACTTATATTCATACATGTAACTTTTGTAATTAAGTATTAATTAATAATTATGTGGTTGACGTAGTGGGTAGCATGATGTATAGTATTACTGTATTATATTATTACTGATTTTTTTCTAAGCACTGCGTGCTACTGTTTGTTGACCCGAATAAATAAAATAAAAATAACACAGTGTCTAATATTCGAACAGTTCTTACTACTTGATGGCTGCAATATATATATAGATAATAATGGCAATTATTTTGAATAAAAAATATGTTAAATTAAAATAAAAACTAATTTAAATTTTTCAGTACAAATAGGCAATTTCATACTTTAACTCCTAATATAGGTAAATATTCTGTTATGTCATAAACTTGGAATATAAGATTAAAAATAACATTGGACTATCGGTTTGATGATTACAATTTAAGATGTCAGTAAGAGATTTATGTTTACTGATGGAACACAAACTTACTTTTAATCATCATATAGAATCAAACGTGCAGAGAGCTTTCATAACTTAGGTTTTGTAAACAGAATATGTAATCCATTAAAACCTCGAACGCTATTGATACTTTATTTTTCATTTGTAAGATCAGTTCTGTGTTCAGTTCAGATCAGGTTGAGGTGTATGGAATACTAACTATAAGTTACATGTAAATCGAATGGAACAAGTACAAAAGAAAATAATAAATAATTTAAATTACAACTCAATAATACAACTCTTTATTATGCAGACTCCCTTGAAAAATACAATATTCTTAGCGTTAATAAGTGCTCTGTGAACGGCTGGATCACTTAGCGTTGCGTGGAGACGTCGTCATTTATCATGGGGAGTGTCCCGAAGACCTGTTTCACCTGATTCCTGCCGCCAAATTCTACCTTCGCACGACACGCCACAAATTAGGATATCATCCCCACCATATGGATGTGTGGCTGGGCTCTACAGTGCGCTTTCAAAGGAGCTTTCTTCCACGTACTACAAAGTTGTGGAACGAGCTTCCTTGTACGGTGTTTCCGGGACTATACGACACCTTCAAAAAAAGCGCGTTAACCTTCCTTAGACGCCGGATTGTGATTCCTGTGGTGTTGCAAGAGAGTGCTCGTTTGTCCTCCATTTTCCATAAAAAAAGTCAATAGAGTTACGCAAATGTGTACAAAGGAGAAAGCTCGAATATCTGGGCCATGTAATGCGAAATTCTAAATATGACCTGCTACACCTCATAATAGTAGGAAACATAAAAGGTAGACTAAGACCTGGCTGTAGACGAACATTTTACCAGTGGGAGGCTCCTTTGCACAGGATGCCGGCTAGTTTATAGGTACCACAACGGCGCCTATTTCTGCCATGAGGCTGTAAAGTATAAATACTACTGTGTTTCGGTCTGAAGGGCGCCGTAGCTAGTGAAATTACTGGTCAATTTAGACTTAACATCTTATGTCTCAAAGTGACGAGCGCAATTGTAGTGCCGCTGAGAAATTTTAGCTTTTCAAGAATCCTGAACGGCACTGCATTGCAATGAGCAAGGCGAATCAATTACCATCAGCTAAGTGTCCTGCAGCTCGTGTCGTCCCTTATTTTCATAAAAAGAAAATCCTCGCTTAAGAACCTTCGCCAGTGATTCATTGTGAACAAAATTACTGTTTAGGGCCTTAGCCTTAATGATTGCCAACCTCCGACAGAAAATGGGACTAGAAGAAGAAGATAAAATTCTAAATAATGATTTTCACTGTCCTTACCGACCCATCTACCATTTACCTCTTGATCTACACATCGAGGGAAGTTCGGTACTTCCTATCCGTTCCTGTAATAAATTAAATATTCTTGTTCCAACCCCGCTACACAAAAAATATATTCATTAAATAGCTTAATACTACCAGCACTTAGTTCCTATAGTAAAGAGTTTTCTGATATGGATGTTTTTGGATTACCTTATAAAGAACTTAATTCTCAAGCATATGTTATCTTGCTACTCACAGGGAATAAAAGTATTAAATTTTGAACAGGTTTGTTGTTCATGTTAACATTTTATATTCATACTATTAGGTATGGTAATTTAATATTGTATTTCCGGTGCTACACTTCTCCGCTATAGTAATAATATTAGGAAATAAGATCAAAAAGGATTTTTAAGATTCTAATAATAATTTCAAACAACACACAGACTAATATTCGAATAGAAATCGGGCAGAGGAACGTCCTAACTAGTCAACGGTTGCAGCGAAAATGTGTCGACGCTAGGGAGGCGTCGCCTTTTACAGACGTCTTCACCCTGTCCACCTGTCACTGTCAACACAATTTAAATACGAAAACGGACAGAGTTTCGGTGAGATGGTCACAGTCCGACTACGAACGAAGTAATCGTCACCAACTGTTCTCTACCGCTTATATAGCGGTCTGTCGTCTGCAAGTGGTGACGTCACGTCTTGAAAATTTTCTTGTGTTTCTAAGAATATTATAAAATAAAAATTGTAATTTTATAACTGTTTTAGCCGAAATAAAATTAAAATAATTCATGTTAATGTCTGATATTCTACAATCATTCGTTTTGCGAGTACATTCTTTATAGCGTGCGGCTACTTTGTCGAATCAATTACATTCTTTAGGCTAAGAGTATGAGCTAAGGTGAGAGTATGCACCTTAAAGCCCAGCAAGTTATTTCTTGACCTCATGTGTTGTGCATATCCAAATACATTTGCTTTCTTCCACTGACTGACTGAATTTTGAGTCATTCCCATCTCCTCTTGCACTCGTTTGCCCAGATATATTTTTTTTAGGGACGAGACGATCAGGACGTTCAGTTGACGGTATTTGAAACGCCCAACGCAGTGCCACTCAGGATTCTTGAAAAACTCAAAAACACTGAGTGGCACTACAATCGCGCTGGTCACCTTAAGACAAATGATGTTGTCTCATTTGCCCAGTAATTTCACCAGCTACGGCACCCCTCAGACCGAAACATAAGAATGTTTACACATTACTGCTTTACGGCAGAAATAGGCGCCGAAATGGTACCCAAAATCTAGCCGGCATCCTGTGCAAATGAGCCTTCCAATGGTAAATATAAATGTGTATAAAAATATCAAAATAGTTTATTTTTGGGACCATCTGATCAGTACTTCTTTACAAGAAATTGATATTATTTGAATAGATGTGAGATATTATAACTAAAAAGTCAAAGGCTGAGAAATCCGCAATCTCGAAGTAAAAGTAAACTTTTATTACTACTTTTATTTCCAATGAGTTTAATTAAAGTTTATGTTGTAGGAATAAAATAAATCATCTGTTTTTAGTTTCATATATGAACGAAACATTGCAAGCAGAGAAACGCCAAGCCTGCAGGTTACTGGACAGGAAAATAGACAATATTAAAAAACAGAAGATAATTTTAAAGTTAAAGCTTCGCTGCCTTAATGTAGAACGTGCTCAGTCGAAACCGGGTTCTCTGCCACATAAATCTATTCGGCCCGAGTACGAAGGATTACTTAAATAGCAAACCTCTACAGCGCCCAAGAGATTTAACAACACAACAATATTTTCGCACTAGACTGGTCGGATAATTTCGTATAGAACTTTGGTAATGGTATTGCATCTATATTATTTATATGTAACCTTAGATCATTTATAATTCTAGATCACTGACCTATTTAAATACCACTGGACAGGCTGTTCCATATGTTTGACAGCAAATTTTTTGTGCCTATTTGGAGCGCCACTCGCGAGCGTCCAGAGAACAAATTTTGACGTATAATACAATTGGCTGCGAAGGAACGTACAATACTTTGAAGTATTTATGCATTTTGAAGTATTTTCGTTAGATTTTCGTGTTATTTATACTTCAAGAATCAACTTAATAAATTCCACATTTTTTTTGTGTTATTATTATAGTTTTGCATCTATACATCGATGTTTGCTTAGAATTGTCACCACTAGTTTTAGTACCGCAGACTCTCGCTACATGACCAACAGCGCTAAAATAGCGAATATCAAACAGGCACAAAAGCACGCATATAGTAGATGTCAAAGGTCTAGATAGACCATGACAGCTGTGAAAACCTCTATTGAGTTATCCTCTATTTTGAGCAATGCGCGCACACATCACAAAGTGATATACAAATCGCGAGTTTAAGACGCAGCCTGTCGCGCACACTAAAGTATTAAACCTGGCCTATTTTAATCGGTTGTCTAACAGCAAGAGTATCTATCTAGATGTATAAATTATCTCAGGTATACATAAACATATCAACTCTCATTCCTCTTCAATATCTTATTTAACCACTCCAATATAATAACATAAGAGCAATGGCTGCGTACAAATTTAATACAAAATGTTGTACGTGTATATATTCTAAGAATAATTTATTGTTTTGGTATCACCAGTGGAAGGCTCCTTTGCACCGGATGCCGGCTAGATTATGGGTATCACAACGGTACCTTTTTCTGCTGTGAAGCAGTAATGTGTTATCGTTACTGTGTTTCGGTCGGAAGGGCGCCGTAGCTAGTGAAATTACTGAGCAAATGAGACTTGACAACTTATGTCTCAAGGTGACGATCGCAGTTGTAGTGCCGCTCAGAATTTATGGGTTTATCAATAATCCTGAGCGGCACACCATTGTTATGGACAGGCCGTATCAATTACCATCATTTGAACACCCTGCTCGTCTCGTCCCTTTTAGTAAAAGGTATCTACGCATATTTTTTAAGAAGTATAACTTCCAACAAAGCTTAAGTAATATTCAAACATGAAAAGTAAAACGTTTTCAAACATTCATTGTTAATTTTTTCATACACATCCCAAAAATCCTGTTGTAATATTCACTAATTATCCTTGTTTGGAGATTTGCCGGTATTACAGTTGGAAGGACAAGACGATACAATAAATCCAAGCTTATAATTACGTCTTCGTATATCAAGTTGTAATTTATTAAAACAGACTTTTTTTACGTTTATCTTGGACGTAGGAGGCGAGATAAGTAAATCAATTACTTACAAAAATATCTAATAATTATTTAAGGAATGGAATTTTGTCAGATTTGGCACTATTTATTTAATTTGTGCATTAAGGTTTCATTTCATTATTTTAAATAATTGTATATTGCAGTATCGTGTATTGGTTAGAAAAGCTAAGCATCTTTAGGTTGGCTTTACAGGAGTTTTCCAGCCTTTTAGAAACGATTTACCCGTTTTTTGAAGGTACCCTATCGTAGGTAGGTATCATATCGTCCTCAAAACATTGCAAGGAAGTTCATTCATGGGCGTGGAAGAAAGTTTACAATATAAAAAAAACCACCCCATACATTCCACATATCCAAATTCTGAGAAGTACATGAATAGTGAACATAACTCGCTGGCTGTTCGATGTAACATACTTACTCGGAGGTTGCATGGTGTGGGAGTCGGTTGAGATTACACTTTTTAAGGCATTGCTAATCCTTCTTCGAATTTCTTATGCTTCTTTGAGTTTCTTACATGCAGAGCGTATACAATGATATTCTACGTCTTCAATATAACAATGGTCTAACACATGTGCACGTTTGCACTTAAACTCTCCTGGGTGCCTGTAGAGCGGTGTAATTTCCCCCTTCTATAAATTTGGATGAGGCATCTCACAATGTAAAACAATTCTGATTTACTATCAGGAGTTCTAAGTAAAAAGTTACTAAGAAAGATATGGATTTAGTTCTGAATATAATATATTCTTATTTGTTATTAAAAGGCATAAAAGGAATTTATTTTCTTAAAATTCATTACTTTAGAATTCTTTTTGATGTCATTTCTAATATACTAGATACTACTACCGCTTCGGAAACAACTGGCGCTCTGAGAGAGAAGAAGCGGTGCAAGAAACTCTCAATTATTATTTATTTACGTGCAAGTGAGAACAATTTCTCTAGCGGAGATACATCAAGACAGGAAGGATGAATATCGCCTTATCGCCTGTTTTGTGAGGTACCACTTTTTTTACTTTTTATTTGACGAAGTTACAAAATTAATATACTTAAAAAAAAGTTATTTGTAAAGTTTTACGGACAAAACATTCCCTAACACTTTCCCACGAGTCACCAGTGAATACTATCGCTATCGCAGTATCATCGGCACGAGAAGGTGTTTGCATTGATTTATATAATTATATTTATAATAGAATTGGTCCAAGAACGCTGCCCTGTGGCACGCCGTATGACACTGACTCGTATTCGCTGGTGCAGTTACCTAGTTTTACTATTTGCTTATATTTGTAAAGATACTGAGAGCAAAGTGCAAATACTGCATTTTCAGTCGATCTGAGTCGTCGAAAATTATATTGATGTTCTGAAAGTTTATTAAATTGATCCATACAATTTAGTCATATTTTATTTATGAGCTTTCTAAAATTTTGGAGAAGGCAATAATACTGAAATAGGTCTGTCGTTACCGACAGCAATAATATAATACCGTAGTATAACCTGTACATTAAATACGCTATTTTTTAATCAAATATCAAAATCATATTACTTACGAGTAATATTAATTTTCGTGAATAATTA
This sequence comes from Leptidea sinapis, assembly GCF_905404315.1. Lineage (NCBI taxonomy): Eukaryota > Metazoa > Arthropoda > Insecta > Lepidoptera > Pieridae > Leptidea > Leptidea sinapis. Next base: position 8,451,450 of record NC_066286.1, on the reverse strand, counting down.
TCAAATGCTTAATTGAACTTAAATAAAACTGCTAATAAGCTGTAATCCTTGAACTTTTCAACATAATAATACCTGAAGAAATTTTGAAGAAATAAGGGATGGCGTAACATTATGACGTCATGAATAATTCATAAGACAAAAGGGAATTCAAATCCGCTCTATAACTTTTATAATTCAATTATAAGGACCGCCAATTAATACGAGAAGTCACGTTTTCGGTAACGATTTTAAAATGTAAGACTCTAAGTTGTCACGAATGAACTTTGTTATTATTAAAGGTAAATACATCAGTTCTCCGCCTCTTGTATAATTAAACTGTAATGATCCTGACGATTGAACTATTGTAGGATTAATTTATTTCTTGCACATAAAAAAGTGAAAGATAATGCTTAACACAAGTATTTTAGAGATAACTCAATGATAATAATAATAATCATTTTATTTCAGGCTACAAGGCACAATATATAAATACGAGCTTATAGTCTTACATAAATATTTATATAACTTAAAATCTACGTCACATTTTTGTGGTGATGTGAGGCGCGTGTTCGGTCATTTCCGGCAGTCGGCGACGTCCGCGATACTTGCGGATCAAGACCCCTTTCGGCCACAGCTTCATGTCCAGGAAGGTCGACTTAAGTTCTGTCGGGAAGCGAAAAACAAAATAGTTAAATTCTACGCGTGACGCGTCACCAACTTTTGAACGCCCAACCGGTACCTTGTCTTCTCTACCAAATACTGAACAATGTCGGAGGCCTTGGTCGTGTAGTGAAAGCGAGAGACGTAGATATACATCGCTGAGATTACGAGACGCAGGAGCTGGTTCTGTCCTATCGGTGCTGTGCCATAATATTGTATACAAATGATTTAAGTTTTCTTTAGTGTTAATTCCGCCAATATTTGTTTTTAAAACAATTCGACACGTGTTCCGCCTCTACACGAGGCATCCTCAGGACGTGTTGTCTCGCCAAAATCTGGCACGAAACTGGATCAATTGAGCCGAAAGCTGCTATTTTATACCCTCGTCCCATGAAATGACGCGCTGTGATTGGTCGGCTGTTGTGACGTATTACCCCCGGAAGAGACACGTAACAAAGGTGATGGGACTACATTTGTTTGTTCATTCAACAACGTAAACATGTTATTTTTGTGTTTTATTATTTCTAATTGCTCTAACACATTTAAGCGAAATCCTTTTTCACATGTATGTAAAATATTAAAATTATTATTGTTCCAAGTGAGTGACCTCTATCAATTAAATGGCTAGGGAAGTGTGTATTTGGTTATTCATTGTGGTGGTGGTCCCACCACAATCAAATGTCAAATATGTGGGTAGTTTGACATATATTGGTCCAATATCGGATAAAATTGCTAAAATATTTAGGAAAAAACAATATTAATGTGTCCTTCCGAACGAATCACAATGTCAGTCGAATATGTAATGGCAACGATCGATTAAATAATTCCGAAAATTCCAAAACACACGTGTCGAATTGTTTTAAAAACAAATATTGGCGGAATTAACACTAAAGAAAACTTAAATCATTTGTATAATTATGGATTTCCGCAAAGTAACGCCTAATTCAATAAATTTTCATAATATTGTATGTTATTAATGAACTTATCTGTTACCCAAATAATCCGCCATCAAAACATTTGACTAAAAAATATATTAGCATTAGGATATTAATAATAAAGGAAAAAAGAAAACCTAGGATGTGAATATTTTTGTGTGTAATACAATATTACTGTATTCGTTGAAAATAATTTCACTTCTATAATATTATTTGTGCATTATCGTGTTAGTCATAAAACAATAATTCTCAATAAAAACCTAGTCTGGTTCCAGAATCTGACCGTTTAGATAATCTGCAGTGGTGTAATTAAATTAACTGCAGATTATTTAACAAAATCTTTCAATTTATTTACAGATTGTTTTTAACATGTGCTGGGATAATATAAAAGTATAAACATAGTATTATTATATAAGTCTAAACATTTCAATTTGGGTTTTTTATGACGCTCGTTAGGATTATTAACAATGACTTATTTTTCGTAATTTAGATATGACAGTCACTATTTTGAGCAAAATTTACGATTTTTGTACATAATATTAAAATTGTATCATCATTAACATCATCAGCCGGAAGACTGTTTTGAAGAAGGATTGTTGGACAAATGCCACCTCCAAAGATTTCCACGACGATCGGTCCTGCGTTGCCCTCATTCAACGTATTCCGGCTATCTTGAGCAGATCGTATTTAATTATATATTTAATTGTATATTGAACATTAAATATTAAATAGTAAAAATATATTGGACTGGAACAGTGAAATCTGATGCAAAGACTAGATTTACATTATTTTCATAACATCCATACAGAATATAACATAACAAAACGCCCCAGAATATTCTGTATATCATGATAACATGAAAATAATTTTAATCTAGCCGTAGCAACACAGTGGAACATGTAGATTGAAAATCTTGGATTTTAACTATATTCCAGCAGAAATAAAGAAACACATTTAAACAACAGGGATATTAAATAAAAACAAAACTATTAATATTAATTTTGATGAATGTCCACAAACAGTTTTATATTTTAAACTTCAATTTAAACGGGGATTGTAGAGGAAAATCCATGGTGTGAAAAGCGATGCTTCAAGATTTATTTTCTGTTCTGTATGTTTAAGTAAAAGTGGTACATCACTCCTGAAGTAAAGCCAAATTATATTAAGATTTGGTCGGATTTCTTTTAAAAACTCGATAAGTATTGTGGAGTGTCATTATTTTTCTCCAATGACAGGACTAAGCATTTGGCTTTAGAAAAATTAACACAACAGAACTTGTATTTCCCACTGAAACATAATATAAGTTATGATGAAGTGCAGGCGAAGTAGATGAAGGACGCAATTGCAATAACATCGAAGCCTGCAAATAAATTGCTTTAGATGAATCTTCTTGCTACCTCAGCATTGAGACGTATAATACAACATTTGTAAAATAAAATTAAAATATTGAAATATTATAACGTAATTCACGTTATACTATATATACATTTTAATTAATAAGAAAACTTTGACACACACACATTTCATTGACGTTCAACTGATGGTAATTCATACGCCCTACCCATTACAATGCTGTGCCACTCAGTATACTTGAAAAGCCCAAAAATTCTGAGCAGCACTACTATTGCGCTCGCCACCTTGAGACATAAGATGTTAAGTCTCATTTGCCCATTAATTTCACTAGCTACGGCGCTCTTCAGACCGAAACATAATAATGTTTACACATTACTGCTTCACGGTAGAAATAGGCGTCGTTGTGGTACTCATAATCTAGCCGAATTTCGTTGCAAATGAGCCTCCCACTGTTTATTACCTTGCCCCAAGCTAGGTATAGCTCTCAGCCAATAGCACATATGAGCTGAGAGACAACGATATCTGTGTTTCGGTCTGAAGTTAGTGTAGCTAGTGAAATTCATGGGCAAATGAGACTTGACATCAAGGTAAGGTTTGTCGACGACCGGAGGCCATCCCTTACCCCCACCCCCTCCCCCCAACAAAATATGAGAGTGGTCCATAAAGAGATATTACCCCAGGAGGGTACCGGCTCTACCAGAGCCGGAGAATCCCTCCACGAGCACTCTCGCTCGGGCTGCCCTTCGTATTCTGGGGAACCGCGCATGACCGAGGACAAACATTCATTCGGAAACGTCAACAAGTGCACACCATTACTTGCTCACTCCAAGTTATTTAATTCATAAATAGTGTAAAGGGTTACCGTTCTAGTCAAAAACTTTTATTACCTTAATCTAAAGAAAGTTAGTAAACCAGTGGCATAAACAGAATTACAGAAAGTGTTCAAATAGTGCAACAATAATCAATATAATTTGAAAACTAAGTGTCGAAACCATTATAAACATTTGTTATATACCTACAAGTTTATTCGTCGCGTCGCGAGCTCGCCGTCGCCTTGTCGCTGACCTGTGTACCACGAAACTGTGATTTTCGAACGATAGCGACTGTCGCAATTGTAGTGGATCTATTGGTAAAGGTTCTTTTATAATATGAATTCGAAACAAAATATTCGTTGTGCTGCTTGTACAAATACTATTAGTGATAAGAGATACATAAGTTGCTCTGAATCAAAATGTGTAAAACGAATTCATCTTACTTGTGTAAATATCACAAGTATACACACCGATTTGAAAAATACCTGGGTATGCCCAGATTGCTCGTCTGTGTCTAAAAAGTGCGCAGATAATAGTGCGACACCAGCTCAAAGAGATGAAAACGTTACGATTAGGAAACCTAAAGTGACTAACCCCACTTCAGTGAACCAATTGCAAGAACCACCGTCACCCTTAACGATGTTGACAGATGAAATCCGTCTGCTTAGGGCTGATATTGGTGCAATGAAAAATGAGTTTGATGTGGCTATATTGGCACTGAGACGCTGTGAAAATAAAGTCGAAGAATTGGCTAGCACTATTGTTAAAAATGAGAAACGTCTTAAGGTAGCAGAAGAAAAAGCAACTAAGGCTGAGGACTTGTGTATGCAAAATGAAGTACTCCAAGGGCAAATAAATTCCTTATACCAAACAATGATGGCAAACGAACTAGAAATTTGTGGGATACCTGAATCGCCCAATGAAAACCCGCATCATTTGCTCCTGACTATGGCTGCATTAGTAGGATCTAAGCTGACGGATATCGATCTCCATCATGTCGTTCGAGCAGGGCCCCGAGTTCCCACCTCCAGCAAACCACCCAGGCCTTTGGTGGTGCGATTTCTACGCCGTGAAACCCGTGACCAATTCTATAAATCAGCTAAGTCAAGACGATTATCGGCCGCGGATGTTGGTGTTACTGGTTCACCCAAAAATATATATGTGAATGAGCGATTGACAAAAGCCAACCGAATCTTATTTCGTGAATGCAGAAAACGCTTTAAGGATGCTGGATTTAAATATTGTTGGACAAAAGGAGGCTCTATTTTGGTTAAGAAGATTGAAGGTAATGGCAAAGGCTCCGAAGTCATTAATATTAAAAAATTCGAAGATATTGATCGCGTTCTCGGTTCTCAGAATTTGCTTCCAGACCAACAGCAACAAACTACACAGTAAGCAGTGTATTTCCCTGACATCATTGAATAAGTTCTTCGTGATCTCTTTATGTACTTTTGATTTGCATAGTTTATTTTTGGCTTTTTATTCTGTTAATTACTTTTTCAATACAAACTATACACGAAACACACCCACAACATATAACACAACACAAAACACTCACGCTACCTTCCAAACACCAACTGTTTTATCACATTTAAATATTCACTTCACCTGTTATATCTCTCATAAATACTTAACCGAACTAGTAAATTTTAGTAAATTACATATTATATATTATACTACATCTGGACTATCTTGGCAAACGTTCAGTATGGATATTTTTCAAAATCTTATGATTGATAATTCGGAAAACAAAAGCTAATTCGGAAATTCTTAGAGAACTCGATACGCCCGATGACTTTTGCCATATTGCACATAGTCCTAACTGTTGTAGAACTCTTGTTAACACTAAATTTGATATTCAAATTCTGACCTTTAATATCAGAAGTATCCAACGTAATTTCGATAGCTTTTTGGTGACCCTGTCTAGATTTAGTATGCTCTTTGACGTTATAGTATTGACCGAATGCTGGATACATGAGGACTCTACCATACCCCAAATAGAGGGATACAATTTTTTTAGAACTAATAAATACATAAATAGAGCAGGAGGCGTAGTTGCTTATGTAAATGAACGTTGGTCTATTGGTGCCGTACTCAGTGTGTTATAGTGGATCATAAGAAAAGCAATCCAAGTACAATAGATTTTGGCGTCCCCCAAGGAAGTATATTAGGCCCCACGTTATTCCTTTTGTATATAAATGACATCAAAACTAAAGTATCCAGCTCTGACGTCATCTGTTATGCCGATGATACAGCTCTTTTATTTTACGGGAAAAACTGGGATACTGCACTACACACAGCGGAACAAGGAATGAGGAATATTGCAACTTGGCTACAAAATAATCTTATCACTTTAAATCTCACTAAAACACAGTACATCTGTTTCCATAAAACGAAAACTTCATCCCCTTCCCACATTTTTGATATTAAAGTCCGCACATGTCCTGTTGCTCTATCTGGCCCTTGCTGCCCTGGCCCTGCAATAGTATAAATAGAACTCATATAAAATACTTAGGAGTCGTCATGGACGAAAACTTAAACCTTAAGCAACATCTTAGTACAACAGCGAAAAGAGTCCGCAAGCTGATCTATATTTTTAAGAACTTACGCGCTTCGGCATCTTTAAATCTGCTAAAAACCATTTATTTTGCAATCGGTCAATCTGTATTATCTTATTGTATCACCGTATGGGGAGGGGCGGCTACTTCACACATGATACTCTTAGAAAGAGCACAGAGAGCTGTCCTTAAAGTGATTTTTAAAAAACCTATTAGATACCCAACACATAAACTATATAAAGACTTAGAACTTCTTTCTGTCCGAGGTATATTTATCTTGCGTGTTATGACAAGGTCTTGAATTTGCCTAATTATAAAAACCTACTAGATAGCCGTTCGTACAAGATTCCAACACCAATAATAAATACAACATTTGCAAGTAGATTTAGCCCATTCTTACATACATATATATACAACAAGGTAAATTTAAAATGTTCTATTAAAAATTGCTCGGTCCATCAGGTCAAATTTAAAATACAGAGATGGTTACACACACTCACTTATGCAGACATGGAAGCTATTCTTAAAGTGATAGCTTAGCATTCATATAATGTTAATACTTTGTAACATGATTAATCAGATACTCACACTCACTCACACACACCCTCACACACACACACACACACACACACATACACACACACCCAGAGACACACACGTGTACACACACACATATACAGAGTGCACTTTATGACCTTTCGGTTCATATTGTTAACCTTAGGATGTAAATTGGTTGCCTACAGGACAGGCTACGCCTAGTGTAGGGACCAAATATAATGTAATATTATGTGATAAAGTGTCTGTATATAATAAATAAAATAAATTAAAAAACGAGGCAGAAACACCACGGCACCCCGCTCCACGCTCAACGTGGACTTTTGCAATATCAGGGGAATTCACTCCAATTTAAACGCCGTCCACCACCACCTTGAGACGGCGCAGCCGGCCTTGTGTTTCCTTACGGAGACGCAGATATCTTGACCTAGCGATACGTCATATTTAACGTACCCCGGGTACAAAATTGAGCACAATTTTTTGCCTCATGCCGGGGTATGTGTGTACGTTAGGGAGGATATCTGCTGTCGCCGTCTCGGCAATTTTGAGGGTAGGGACCTGTCTACTCTCTGGCTCCTCGTAGATTTAGAGGACCGCGTCCGTATTTATGCGTGTGTCTACAGGTCCCATAGTGGTAACGCAGAAACCGATCATCTCATAGGCTGCGTTCAAGCGGCAATTGACGACGTGCTTGCACAGATCCCCTCCGCTGAAATCGTAGTCTTGGGTGATTTCAACGGGCACAATGCCGAATGGCTTGGATCACGTACCACAGACTACGCAGGGCGATCTGTGCATAATTTTGTATTGGCGTATGGTCTGTCCCAATTGGTTGAGTCGCCAACGCGGCTCGCGGATGTGGATAGCCACATGCCGTCCTTATTAGATCTTCTGCTGACTACACATCCCGATGGTTACCAGGTCTTTGTTGACGCCCCTCTCGGAACGTCCGACCATTGCCTGGTCAGGAGTGTAGTGCCTATTCGACGCCAACGTCGCAGACCACCAGCGACCCGCCGCGTTTGGCACTACAAGTCAGCAGATTGGGATAGGATGCGTTCCTTTTTTGCATCCTACCCTTGGGGCAAGGTTTGTTTCCCTTCGGATGATCCTAGTGCCTGCGCCGTTGCAGTAGCCGATGTGATACTGCAGGGCGTGGATATTTTTATACCAAGCTCTGTAGTACCGATCGGTGGCAGATCACAGCCCTGGTTTGATGCGTCAGTTAAAGCAGCATCTGACTGCAAAAAACAGGCGTATCGAACTTGGGTTGCGGCGCTGGGCACAGAGGATCCGAACTGCAAAGTTCTTAAGAGGAAATATAACCGTGCCTCCAGATTTTTTAAGTGGCAAATCACCCGTGCGAAGTCTAAGCACGTCGTCAAAATCGGCGAGCAGCTTTCCAGTTACCCGACCGGAACACGCAAGTTCTGGTCGTTGTCGAAAGCTGCTCTTGGTAACTTCAACCAGCCGTCCATGCCGCCATTGCACATGAGGAACGACACCCTGGCCCATACGGCAAAAGAGAAAGCCGAGCTCCTGTGCGCTCTTTTCGCCTCCAACTCGACACTTGACGACAACGGAAAAACACCGCCGACCATCCCGCGGTGTCAGAGCTCTATGCCTGAAGTTCAGACAGAAAACTGTTAGGCGAGCTCTGTTTTCGTTGGATGTAAGGAAGTCGAGCGGGCCGGATGGCATTTCTCCAATCGTGCTTAGAACGTGTGCCGCTGAGTTGACGCCGGTGCTAACGCGTTTATTCCGGCACTCTTATTCCAAAGGCGTAGTCCCTGACTCATGGAAGTCAGCCCTTGTCCATCCGATCCAAAAAAAGGAGACAGTTCGGATCCGGCGATCTACAGGCCTATCGCTATCACCTCCCTGCTCTCTAAAATCATGGAGAGCATAATTAGCCGCCAGCTTTTAGTATACCTAGAGGGTCACCAGTTGATCAACGACCGACAGTACGGCTTTCGCCATGGGCGGTCGGCAGGTGATCTTCTGGTATACCTAACACATGGCGCATAAAGATGGGCGGCGGCTATAAAAAGCAAGGGGAAGGCCTGGCAGTTAGCCTGGATATAGCGAAGGCCTTTGATCGTGTATGGCACAAGGCGCTCCTCTCAAAACTTCCATCATTTGGGCTTCCCGAGAGCTTGTGCAAGTGGATCTCCAGCTTCCTCACTGGGCGTAGCATACAGGTCGTGTCGACGGATATTGCTCGAACCCGAAGCCCGTGAATGCTTGAGTGCCCCAAGGCTGTGTGCTATCTCCTACGCTGTTTCTTCTGCATATCAATGATATGTTGGACACCTCCAACATACACTGCTATGCGCACGACAGCACTGGTGATGCCGTATACACGGGCCATGCAGGTCTCTCTCGGGAAATCGTCGACCAGTGCCGGGAAAAACTTGTGTCTTCTATCGAGTCCTCTCTCGAGAAGGTCGCGGAATGGGGTAAATTGAACCTTGTCCAATTTAACCCCCAGAAGACTCAAGTTTGCGCGTTTACCACTAAAAAATCCCCATTTGTCGTATCACCGCTCTTCGAGAACACTTCTCTTAAAGCCGCGCCTAGTATCGGAATACTGGGTCTCGAAATCTCGAGCGATTGCCAATTCCATGGCCATCTGGAGGGCAAAGCCAAATTGGCTTCGAAGAAGCTGGGCGTCATCAATAGAGCACGGCAATACTTCAAGCCGGCCCACATTCTAGCGCTCTATAAAGCGCAGGTCCGGCCACACATGGAGTATTGCTGTCATCTCTGGTCTGGCGCACCCCAGTATCTGCTCGATCCATTTGACCGCGTGCAACGTAGAGCAGCTCGAATTGCCGGGGACTCAGTGCTCTGTGAACGGCTGGATCTCTTGGCGTTGCGTAGAGACGTCGCATCATTGTGTGTCTTCTACCGCATTTATCACGGGGAGTGTTCCGAAGAGCTGTTTAACCTGATTCCTGCCGCCGAATTCCACCTTCGCACGACACGCCACAAGTTAGGATTTCATCCCCAATATCTGATGTGTGTGGCGGTCCTCCACAGTGCTGTTTTTAGGAGCTTTCTCCCTCGTACTACAAAGCTATGGAATGAGCTTCCTTGTGCGGTGTTTCCGGGACAATACGACATGGGTACCTTCAAAAAAAGCGCGTACACCTTCCCTAAAGGCCGGAAACGCTCTTGTGATTCCTCTGGTTTTGCAAGAGAATGTGGGCGGCCAGGTGACCCGTACGCCCGTTTGTCCTCCTATTCCATAAAAAAAAAGGTAACGACTGCAGTTGTAGTGCCACTCAGAATTTTTGTGTTTTTCCATAATCCTGAGCAGCACTACATTGCAATGGTCAGGGCGTAAATAACCGTTTTATTGCTTTGTTTCTTTGGTTGGTTACTTATATCGTAGCTAATTACTACAATATGCGTAGCACGTAGCAGTACTACGACGTCGCTATTAAATGAGTTAATATTAGTTCAGATGATTTTTAGTTACTCTATGGGAATGTAGCGACCGTCCGGTTGCTTGGTTTGTAAATTTGATTTTATCGAAATGTTATATATAAAGAGAGAAGCCCGCTGAGTTTCTTGTGCCCGTTCTTTTTAGGTCTGACGCATATTTTTCCCTAAAAACTGGTGGTTTTTTACGTCAAATAAGTGATTTTATATCCTATTTCATAACAAAATTTTGAATTTGAATAAATAACCATTTATTATTTGTATTATATAATTTTTTAATCAAAATAAATATATTTATATTATATTCTCCGGTCAGATTGTTAATATTTTGTGATTAATACTGAAGTAATAGACATAATTGAGACGGGTAGTTTGATGTTAATTAGGCAGATCGCCAGGCCGCTCTGTCCGCTATAGACTCAAATAGAACAGTCTCAAAACTTGTGCACAACTGCCGGACTATTCTGAATACTCTGGGACGAATAAACAGAGTTACACTTCGATGGGTTCCAAGACATCCAGGGATCAAAGGCAATAAATACGAACTTGGGAGAATTGGTGCTAAAAGTTAAGTCTCATTTACCCAGTAATTTCACTAGCTACTGCGCCCTTCAGTTCCTAAAGGTTGATGCATCCAATACATGATAACTTATATTTATACAGTTTATTCTTTATTACTTTTTTTTTAATAATTTATATTATTTAAACAGCCATTGTAAAAACTATCTATTAGATTGAAAAGAGTGGCCGTTGGGTTTCTTGTATGTTCTTCTCACGAGCTCAACTTCTTCCAAATATATAGTAGATTAAGTAATTTAAAAGAAATATTTATGGTTACGATTTAAAACTTTAAGCCTATTTGAATAAAGTTTAATTGACTTTGACTTTGACCCTTGAGCCTGTGACTATTCCCAATTCTCTTTATGCCCCAGGGAAGTACAGGGCACTGAAACTTTCTGATGTAATTATAAAATAAAAATATATTGTACAAGAAAACTTTAATGAAACAGTTGATTAAAATTGCGACCATAATTAAAGCCCCGAGGAATTGTTTCAATAATTAAGTTGTCTCACGGCGAATGCTAATTATACAATTAATTTGTGTCACAGTGACCTGGTGACCCATTACAGGGGATTTTGAGCCATACGTGAATGATTACTGGGAACTATGCTTATACAGAGTGTTTCATTATTTTATCTACACCCATGCTTTAAATCCTCAATTAAAGATTCTGAAACAGTTAGCTTATTGCCAACATTAAAACACCCAATGTTCTAATAACCATTACATCATCCAAACGAGTGTTGTAATGTTGTACTGAATTTCATAACAACACTCCTATGTTTTTTTTTTCGATCCCTTCATGCGCATGAGTTACTACAGACAGCCACATTCTTATTGCTCGATGCGTGGCATCTGTATGAATTTCAAAAAAATAACTTTTTCATTTACGCGCGTTCCACACTACCGAATCCCCGCCATTTTTCTTCGATATTTTTATTGTTTTGTTTACAAAAAATGAGCGTATCATTTTAAACGCTGCAAACGAACATTATATTCGAGTGAATTTTAATTATTGCACTACACAAAATGTAAATTACTACTAAAATAAATAAGAAAGTGGAGTAAGTAAAAATAAAAATCAGAAATGTAGTAAAAGTAGAGTAAGTAAAAATAAAAATCAGAAATGAATGATATTAGGGTACTGGTGTTTTAATGTTAGCAGTAAGCTAACTGTTTCAGAATCTTTTAGAGGATTCATATTCTGGGTGTAGATAAAGAATTGTATGCAACTGTTGATAATTAGGTATTAAAACACTCATGTGATACTATTATCACACGAGGCGAAGCCGAGTGTCATAATCCACATTCGTGTTTTAATACCCCTTATTACACAACAGTTGCATAAATAACTAATATTATTTAAATTTTTTACATTATTACATTGTGTTTTGAACAGATAAAGCTGAAAGTCACATACTGAATGGCTGACACAATGACATAATATCAAGTCTTGTCATAAATACTGTAACTTATACTCAGTTTGATACGTAAATATTTAACAATTTCAACTATAAAATCTTATTCGAAGTGAAACCTATTGGCTGCAATACAGTCCTATAAACGTTGAGGCCAGTTATCATTAGAAGCACGCACTCTTTCCTTGGGAAAATTCTTCACTACCAATCTTACGGATTGTATTAGGGACTCTAAATTATCATGGCGTTTAGAGCAAGCCGTGCTCTGTAAAACTGACCGTAAATAATTATCCAGCGGATTACGATCGGGACAAGACGACGGCCAGACTTCAGCTCTGATGAAGTCCGAAACGTTCGTTTCCAACCAAGAGTGCGTCGACCGAGCTTTATGACCCGGCGCCGAGTCTTGCTGGAAGGACCATTCTTGGTTATTGAACATGGTGTTGTTAAGGATGATTACCTTCTTAAGAATGATATGTTGATATACTTATGCCGATGTTTTGATACCTTTTTCACAAAAGTATGGATCAGTCACTCCTTATTATCACAATAAGGAACGAGACGAGCAGGACGTTCAGCTGATGGTAATTGATACGCCGTGCCCATTACAATGTAGTGCCACTCAGGATTATTGTAAATCCCAAAAACTCTGATCGGTACTACAATCGCGCTCGTCTCCTTGAGGTATAAGATATTAAGCCTCGTTTGCCCAGTAATTTCACTAGCTGCGGCGCTCTTCGGACCAAAACACAATAAAGCTTACAAATTACTGGTTCACGGCAGAAATAGGCACCGTTGTGGTACCCGTAATCTAGCCGGCATCCTGTGGAAAGGAGCCTCCCATTGGTAAATGCTTATATCCTTATTGATAGAAAATGCAATAAGCTAATAGACGGCATATTATTCTATGTAATAAGAGTAACGTTAATAAAGCTAACTATAATTTTTTACATATTCAAGTTTTCTTTGAAAATACTGAGTTATTCTTCTCATTCAGAGTCTCTACAGACACATTCTCTAACTTCATAAACTAATCATAAACCACTAAAATAACTTTGAACTCTTAGGAAAAACTTCGAGCTTTCTACAGCTCTTGTTAAAGTTCGGTGAATAAAATAAGTGTTGGTATTAGAGACATAGAAATACACTTATAAATATTGCCTTTGAGTTTATGTTATAAGTATAACAATTATGAACTTCTAAGTATCGTTTGGTAGTATTAGTAGAACTCGAAAGACAAATATTAACAACTGAAAGATTTGGTGATGATTTTGACAAGGAAAATCCTGCGCTAATTAATGTTTTTAATGGTTTTCAGCCTAGCTCTCTTAGAAAAAAGCGATTGTATGAAACGTGCCGGGATTGATAGATGATGGCTATAATCTTGTAACAACAGAGATAGCCGAAATCCACTACGTTTTAAGCAAATGTTCGCTTTTAGACTTAGCCGGATTATATTTCGTCGCCATATTATAATTACTATTTCAAACTTATGTCAAATCTCTCGCCTCTTATTACGTAGTGTTTATATCCTCTTTATTGGTTTATTTCTCAGTCTGTCTGCCTATCTACCAAATAGTATTGTTTTTATTTTGAACCAATCAAAAATGTTGTAATTACTTTTACAAATTACTTTTACATCAAATATTTAAATCCACTTTCTCTTGGCATCATAAGCTATTAAAATTCCATTATTTTCAAGCAAACCTCTTGTGAATATTATATTTTACTCTTTATTGCTATAATACCCATTTGTTTTGAATGATTCACAGACTTCAAAAAAAGAACTACATTTATAAAGCGAACGCTGAACTAGAAATTGAAAATCATGTATTGAATATACGAGTATATTTTACTCTATCACTCTGTGAGAAATGGTTGAGCGCTTCTGAAACGTCAGCTAACAATTGACACAAAATAGCGAATATTTTATTTCTAACGTATTCTGTTTGTGGACTGCAGTTAGTTGTGCACTTTTATTAGGATTCATATTAAATTTATTATGAACAATTTATTTTGAAGTGTAAATCTTATTAGTTCGCGTCACTGACATGCTCATGTCTGGCGCACGCGATAAATAAATAATTAAAAACTAAATATATAGTTGGACACTTTTTGGATGGGTGAAATCTCGCGTCATCGAAGTGCTTATAGCATAGTCCTGTGTTTATCTTATAAGTGAAATTGAATGGACTTATTGAGGGGTTCATTATTGAAATTATGTTTTTGGTCGATTAATATATTATTGAAAATAAGTTATAACAATAAATTGAAATTTATAAGGTGATTGCTTTTAAACGTAATGAAAAATTTTAAATATTAATATTAAAGTTCTAATTTTTCACTTCTATCGACAGCCTACAACTGCTAATTTTTTTTCTCTCGAAATGAATCACAACGATGGCTCCCATGTTCCTTAAAATACCAGATGCCTTGCTTAAGAAAGAGTTTAGTAAAATAATAGCGCTTATATTAAAGTTAGTTATGAACCGATCTGTAATTGCGTCTACGCTATACAACCAGGCCACGGTCTCATGGGTTATTAAATTTGATAATATCTTATTCTTGTATCTACTTCTTGTGAACACACTTATACAGCTATGGATCTTTTAAAAATATTTCTTTTACATTATTTATAGGCCAAATAAGCCTAAAAGTCACTGAATTAATTAATTAATTTATTAATAAATTAAATATTGTGGGGGCACGAAGAGTTGCATTAAATTCTCCTCTTTCCTACCTGCACCATCTCCCTCTCTCTTACGGAGTAGCGTGAGGGCCGCTGATCGTTACGTTTATAATGGCCTGTCTTCTTCATCTTTTTATTACGTAGTCATGTACAACAACATAAACTTGGACGTATAGTCATTATTACATTTTATTGATACCAGGCTAACATGATTACCAAAGAATAGTAGCAGTAAAAGTAGCTAACGTTTACTTTTAATACAAAATTTAAATGCAATTTTAACTGCAAATGAAAATACTCAATGATGATAAATTGTTAACTGGACAAGCACTTGTACCAATAAATACACACAAATTTACATATCGATAACTTTTAACGTCCCTATCGTGTGAGCTTACAAAGGGGTGAACATGTATTGAATATTGAATAGGAATTGGGCCCCGAGATCATTACACATTCAATTGTGCTAATATTATGAAGATCAAGCCATTTTATGTGTTCATTGACTTGTACAGTACTCAGTGTAGCTTCATCGATAAGTAAACAATATAAGCCTCCTCTTAAATGTGATTATCAATTTATTTTTGACGTACATTGATTGTTATACAAAAAACAACTATGCTCACAATCACGCTCTAGAATTGTCTGAAGCAAAACTCTACCTACACGTCTATTAGGTAGAGTTCTCGTTGAGTTGTGTTCCGACCGCGCTTTGAATACAACGCCACGCAATGTCAAAGTGTTTAGTGAAAAACTATCCACACAACAGCACATCTAAACTTAAAAGGATTTAGTGTCGTATTTCAGGTAAAAACCCTATTAAATTAACAACATTGTGTAGCTAACTTGATTTTTTTTATCAATTTGCTAAATAATTACATTTAGATCGCTAGAACAAAATGTTCTTGCCTCGTGTTCGCGTCCGAGCTCCAAATGAACGTATACAATAGACTTTAAACATTGAATGAATATTTTCATGTTATCTCTATAAGTTAATGTATTCTTATATATAACGCCGCTCGACCTGTTAATAGGCGATTAGGGGTCTAGGTGTTCATTGTAAGTTAATGCGTACATTGCACAATTCACGACCCTGTGTTTATGTGAACTTACAACAGGAACGTACTATCTTCACTTGTGAGTGGTGGTTTGCTTACTAACTCTTTATTCCAACCACCTGATATATAGACTGAGAAATTATTTAAACCAATTCGTCTTTAACGACTTAACATTCCAACTATCTGATATATAGGTACAGACTGAGACATAAATTAAACCAAATCGCCTTTAACGACTCCTAAGAGAGCTGAAGGGCTAAATATTACTCAGACCGTCGCACAAACTAGTGAAGATATTTTGGTTGCTTTCCGAAAAAGCTGTGGAATAAACTTCCTTATGCGGTGTTTCCGAGACGATACGACATGGTCACCATAAAAAAAAGTTTCTACACCTTCATTAACCTATAATCTATTTATCTGTAAAAATTTAGATTTACAGGATGGATTCTTATCTGTAATACTTAGTTATCCATAATGTAGGCCATTTAAAATTCTAAAAGCCTGATAAAACCGGATATCCGATGGTCGACCCCATTCTCGATGTATTTTTCTTTGTTACTATAGCCGGGAAAGGCTTTAAAGGTTTAGAGAAGGCTGGGGCTTCGTCCATTAAGATTTAACCATTAATTATTTCCAATCTTATAATATTAAACTATTTAGCGAAATTTAAGTTTATTTATAATAATAATATTTAACTATCAAAACATGTTGGAATGTCATTTGAGTTATCGTATAGATCCATACTACTAACCTGTATTTTGATTATGTTTGATTTTCGAATTTTTCGTTAATTTTAAAAATATCTGATTTTATGATTGGATTTCCCCCTAAAAAGCAGAAAGAGAAAAAAATAATGAAAAAAAGCTGAAAAAAAACACTTTTCCAGTTTCAATTTTCGAAATGTAATTATTATTAGTATCAATATTTAATTCTATATTATCTAAAAATATTTTAGCTAATTGTCACACTCGTGAAATATTTTGAAACTCAAAATTATTAACATCTCTTTTAAATAAGAAGGGCTTCTCATTAATTTTAATTTAAGTTGGGATTTATATTGCCATGTGGTGAGGGCTCGATGACACTAGTGACATGCTTGTTTGGGGTATTTTAAATTTATTTAAATTTCTATTATTTCGCTTGTTATTTGGTAGGATTGAGTATAAGTCCGAATGACATGCTTCTTAGATAGGAGTCTCTTGCGCGTTTGCGACATCTTATAGATTTACGGCCTTAAAAATAAACTTGGTATAAAGTTATAACTGATGATAAACAAAGAAAATGCAAAATATTTACAATATCGTTGACAACACTGTCAATACATTGACAATTCTGAAGTTTTCCGAATGACAAGTTGCCTTGCAAATAAACGCGGGAAACGTTATACGTCCGAACAAACCATTCGCAAGCAAAATATCTATTTGTAAACATTTTACATATTCTTGGTTTATGCTTAGTTATAACATTATGCCAATTTTATTTGTAATGTGTATTAGGTGGTATGCTCTTTTCTTGAAGGTTACTAAGTCGAATCGGTTCGGAAAAACAGTAGCCGAAAATTGATTCCACAAAGTGGCAAACGCGTGGTTGTGGAATGCTAGAAGTCATCGTGATGCGGGTGGTATATCTTAGTTAGTTAATTTGACGTAATATCCGGTGATGGAATTTGACCGCTGATATCAACCCAAGCAGCTCCTCTGAGAACTCCTTGTGTATAAAGTACCCACACCTCTACGCAACGCCAAAGAATCAAGCAGACCGGAGATGATTTGATAAGATCGATGAGATTGCAAGGTTGAAATTGCGCCAAGCAAGGTGCAAGGTGGCTTGCAAGTTGCAGTGAATTACTAGTTCATCTTATTTAGTACACCAATAATTTTAGAAGCTAGTTAGCCTTCTGTTCTAAGTGGCAACAGAACTGAAAGTCACTCGATATATCGACACTGAGATGTATCGGAATACAGGCTGTAGCAGTTGGGCTAGTTATTTGGCTACAACTCGGTTAAGTTGAGTAAGTAATCTTTTATTGGGCGTTGTATATTAAAAATTGTTCACAGAAACAGCATTGATAATGGAAAGGACGTCAGTGATCCAATTGGGCCAAAGCAGAAGTTGACATATCAAAAGTGGTTAGTTTCAAGAGCAGGATTTAACGAGAAGTCCTTAGAATTCTTAATATTTGTAATGATTTAATTACAATTGCTCGTCTTACCCTGCAGCGTTAAATTATATTTATTGAGTACAGTGCAGTCCAACAACAGCTTTTTAAATAAATAACAAGAGCGCTCTTTCTTATCTCGATGTAGTTTCATTTCCTTTGAGAGGGAGCACTTTTTGCTGCAGTAGAATTATTTAAAAGGAAGTACTATTTCTAGTTTTTAGTTATGCACAACACAAATACACCATTTTTTACTTTACTTGTCAAAACTGTTTTATGGTCAATTGCAATTTCTTCAGCTACGTCGTAATTACTAATATGCCGATCTTGCTAGTCTTTTTTGAAAATGACGTCCATTTATCTGCAGCAGGATGACCAGTGCTAGGAGTATTTTTAACCTGGGGTTTCCGTTACCAAGACGATATGACATAGGTAAAAAAAAATGCGTTTACCTTTCTTAAAGACAATGCTTCTGTATTTCTCTGGTGAGAGATCATTTCAAGTAATAAGAGCGCCCCTCGCATCCCTTTGACTATGATTATCTTAAGATCTTTTTATAAATTTATCAAAGAGGATGTAATAATACATAATAAGAGGCGCAACTGCATACTAAATTGAAATTTACTTTAGTATGAAACGTGCAGTGATTTGACATAAGTTTGAAATAGTAGTAATTACAGTATCGCGATTGGCCCCGAAGTACAATCCGACAAAATTTGAAAGCGATCTGTTGCTTATAACGTAATGGATTTCGCTCTCCTATTGATCTGCTTTTTTATAAGTCTGTCAATGACCTCACTTGACAGCGCCTTCGCTAGCCTGAAATTTCTTTTTAAGTCTGTTTGGTATCTTATGTGTCTATTCATCTATTTACGCGATCACATGACGCCAAAAGAAGCGCCAATATTCTTCTCCCGACTGAAAAAACACGAAGTTTGCCGATAGACGCTAAGAAAATAAAACCACTGTAATAAATTTAAGAATACGCTTATTTTGCCAGGTTTTAAAAGAAGCTAAGCTTGGTTATTATGAAGATCAAAAGTTTAACAATTTGTGATGGTTACGAGGAAACCATTTCTGAAATAATAACGCAGACAAGTAAGTCTGGGACTATTAAGAAAGTTAAAATGATTTATGTTACAGTAAAATTTAAATACTGACAAAGTGATATTCGCCTATTATATAGAAAAATTTAACGCAACAAATTAATGCTCATTTCACGTTTAAGCTTATTACAATACAGTAAAAGTCATTATTTTTAAATCTAATGAGCACAAGATTATTATCTTCTATCATTGACAACTGATTCGTATTCGATAATTTAATATTATATAACAACCTGAGAGTTGAACAAAGCAAACAGAATTTTATAACGAGGCGGTACTCGAACGGTTAGCTCAGTTGGTTAGAGCACCGGCACGTAACGCCGGAGGTCATGGGTTCAAATCCCGCATCGTTCATAAAATTTTGTTTATCAAATTTTATTTGTGTAACATAATATAATAAGCCGTTGCGTTTTAAGAAAAACTAGCAAGAAACTAAACCATCAATCCTATTTGCCATTTAACAGTTTATTTAAAAACGACAAATTTTATGTTTTTTTCAAATAATTATTATATTATATAGTTATTGTATGTGCTGGTTCTAGGTGAACATTTTGAATTCCGAGGCCTGTATAAGGATACAAGAGAGGAGGACTTACCAGAGCAAAAGCGATTCATTTACCACGAGCCGGGTCGCGAATTTTCCCTCTTCTTTAGCTTATGACGTTTTTTTTGAGTGGCCACTCTTTCTACCGTAATTCCCGTAATATTGAAACTAGGGATCACAAGACACTTAATCACTATTTCACACGTCAGGAGATGAATTAATGCTAATCACGGTATTCAATACTGATTACCTCTCGCGGACCCAAAGATCGGCCACGCCCGCGCTACTCCGTAAGAGGGATATAGAGGGTGCAGGTAAAGAGAAGGAATTAATGCAACTCTTCGTGCACAATATTAATTAATTAATTAATTCGGTGCTTGTCTCACTATTTATAAAACTCTTTAGGCTTATTTGGCCTAACCAGTAATTATATTAGAACATACAAATTGTCGCAGCATGAATCTGAGCCGTTGAATATTATAGACCTGGGTTATTCTTTTTGAAGTAACATTTTTGTTTAACGCAGTAGAAACTAGTGACTCTAGGTAGGTCTCGTTTGGTCAGAATCAATGTAAGCACAAGCAATTTGGCTCCAAAAGCGTGGGCCTACTAAAGAAGTCCGCGCGTGAATTGGTGTACCAATGTCAGGTATGTAACTTTTCGTGTATTCTCAATTTATAACGCTTTTATAATATTTATATTGTAGTTACACGTATGTTTATTAAATTATTATTATTTATATCTTGGCTACAAATTGTTTAACGTATTTTTTTCACATTTTAGTATTTTTAGAGACTTATAAGTCCGACTTGACTACATCATGCGTTCAGTTCCGTGGTCACTTGGAAGAGAAGGCCAAACTGGCCTCAAAAAAGCTTGGTGTACTCAGTAAGGCGAGACAGTACTTCACTAAAAGCCACCGCCTGCAACTTTATAAGGCGCAAATTCAGCCTCACATGGAGTACTGTTCTCACCTCTGGGCGGGTGCTCCCCAGTACCAGCTTCTTCCATTTGACCGCATACAACGAAGAGCGGCTCGAATCATCGACAATCAAGTCATCTCCGATCGGCTTGATTCTCTAGAATTGCGTAGAGTTGTGGGTTCTCTCTGTATCTTCTACCGCATTTACCACGGGGAGTGCTCAGAGGAGCTGTTCGGGTTGATTCCAGCGGCCGAATTCCACCACCGGACATTACGTGCAAAGTACCATCCGCATCACGTAGACGTCTGGCATTCCACTACCGCGCGTTTTGTTCGAAATTTCTTGCCTCGCACAGCCACTTTGTGGAATCAACTACCGGCAGCGTTCTTCCCGAACAGATACGACTTGGGGACCTTCAAGAAAAAAGCATACTCCCACCTTAAAGGCCGGCAACGCATTTCTTGACACACCTGTTGTTGCGGATGTCCATGGACGATTGCCTCACCTCTCCCCATCCCGTGAGCCTCTTGCCCGTTTGCCCCCTCTCATATAAAAAAAAATCATGAATGATTCACAAATGAAAAATGTCTGCATGAGGTAGTAGTTACTGAAGATGAAGAAGTGCTTGATTGTAAAGATGATGAGGTTCAACTATAACCAGATTTGCAGACTTTAGTCCGAGAGTCGGAACCCCGTGAATATGAAGAACAAATATTTACTTCAACTAATAATTCTGACGAAACATCCGCTTCAGATGACATTCCACTCTCGCAACTATCAAACGGAAGTCATGGTCCGGTTAAAAACGAACGAAATTATTTGGCACAGAGATGTTCCAACAGCAACGCAAATTCTTTCCCAAAACATGAGGACGAGGAGATGCAGCTAGTAATCCGTTTACATCTGTTTCTTACGCAAGATGTCTTGTACATTTTGGTAAGGTTCTCTTATATACACAAATAAAATTTTAAAATAAAATTTTATGAATGAGGCGGGACTCGAACCCGAAGCACTGGTGGAACAGCAACGTGAGAGGTCGTCGGTTGGAGTCCCGCATCGTTCATAAAATTTTGTTTTTAAATTTTCATTTG
This sequence comes from Leptidea sinapis, assembly GCF_905404315.1. Taxonomy (NCBI): domain Eukaryota; kingdom Metazoa; phylum Arthropoda; class Insecta; order Lepidoptera; family Pieridae; genus Leptidea; species Leptidea sinapis. Next base: position 8,429,602 of record NC_066286.1, on the reverse strand, counting down.
TGTATTAATCCCAGCAGTGAGGGCTATCACTTTAAAAACATAACAAATTGTTCATATTTGCAAGGGCGACATCTCAACAAAATTTTCTAATATGCAAATATGGGGGTAGATGAAGCCACAACCTGAGAGATGAACAAAGCATAAAAGATCTTATGACGATACGTCACTCAAATGGTTAGCTCAGTTGGAAGAGGACACGCACGGAACGCTAGAGATCGTGGGTCCGAAACCATTTAAAATTATCACTTTCAAAACATAACAAATTGTATCTATATACATATGATTTAAAATAATATAGGACGAGTTGGTCGATGTTAACACTTTTCAAGAGCCTGATATCGGTCGTCAAAAATCTGGTGCGACAAAAAAGTTTTTTTATGAAAATAATTGACGAGACGAGCAGGACGTTCAACTGATGGTAATTGATATGCCCTGACCATTATAATGCAGTTCCGCTCAGGATTCTTGAAAAACTTAAAAGTTCTGAGCGGCACTACACTTGCGTTCTCGTCACCTTGTGACATACGATGTTAAGTCCAATTTACCCAGTAATTTCACTAGCTTAGGCGCCCTTTGGTTTTTTAGCACCTATATATATAGAGGCTATATCTAGACGTATAAATTATCTCGGACACATTCATCGACTTAAAAAGAACATCCCAATATTTTAGAGAGACACTTACCTTTTTGTATCGGTGTGTTCAGTCCGATACGACGCTATAATGGGACTCGTTACAAGTTTTTATGCTCGCCCTTATCCTAACATAGACCCTTTATATTTTATTTTGGGAATAACATATAGTTATATTTTTCGTGTGCGAATTATAGAAAGATTTTCTTCATTCACTGCCTACTTATCTAATACTTCTGCTAATTTTTCATTATTATGAAGGTATATATTTGAAGCTATACAATTTATCGACATAGAAATTCTAGCTGGAATGCTATAACTTATTGGGTGTACGTACTTACTTATTGAAGTAAAACTCCTATAGGCGCGACTACTAGGTAACTGGATGACAATGCAACGGAACCGGAAGTCCGTTAAGGCAAGATGGCTTCACGTTTCTGTACCATCTGGTTTTTCGTCCATTATTAGTATAGGCAAAGGGTTTGAGCCCAAAATTAATAATGTAAAGATCAATTTCTAAATTTCAATTATTTTATTTAATGAGTGAAAATTTTACAACATGCAAGTGGTATTAATAAATTATAAATAGAAAATAAAATAAAAATAATAATCAGTTAAGTGAAATGGTAGAATCCCAGGAACATTTTACTCTTTCTTCAATAAATAAGAATAAAAGAAAAAGTCAAGAAACTGATAATGACCTGCGGGCCTACCATGAACTCTTTTTGCAATTCAATTGACAACCTAAAATGAACTGCATTGCTATTTCGTACCACGACGTGATTAGAGCTATCTAATTTAGGTTGACGTCAAATCAACTGATTAAATCGCAATGATGTCAATTGAATGTCAAAAATGATGTCAATATCGTTATCTGAGTATTCTATCGTAAGATTCGTAAACTGATTTAGTTCGTTCATTAATTTGTACCATGAGGTAATATTTCAACGGATAGCTAATGTGTCAAAGTGAGCGATTCGAAAAAAGTTGCTTCATCCTTAGAGGAAAGTGAATCGTGTTGTTAATAAATTTTAAAAAATAGTGAAAACACAGAAAAGGAACATTTTATTGATGAAAGATGAGATGTGAATACTTTATTGGACTTTTTAGTAAAACAAAATACTTAAAATAAATACCAAAAGTGAAAATAAATGTATTTTTGCTATTTCCTATGCAAAAAAACCGCTAAAATCATATCATTTTAGGTTTCGAAACGCAACGCATATGGTTCGAGTAAGAGAGACAAACTTATGCAACTGTAGAGCGTCATCTCTTTCTCACACCGCGGACCACAGATAAATTTATTTCGTTCATTCTTCATAAGCGATCCAAACGCCATTCAATAAAAGGCACTGAAGTGCTATGAATGGTACGAATTTTAGTGATTCAGTTTAGGTAGCTAAACTGAACTGCATCGGAATCGCATTGCTTATTAAAAGTTGATGGTAGGCCCTCTGACCTGTGACAGTATTTATTTGATATAATGAATTAACGTTAAAAAAATAAAATTAAAGAGATTTTTTTTTATTCTAGGTAAAGAATGAAATGCCAACTTTGCTCAAATGATGAGGTTATATCGCCAGCGTTTCCGAGAAAAAAATAGAACATATAAAAATAAAAATCTAACAATTATCCTAGATCTTCAGCAATGCGTGATGGCTTAGTTAGTAACACGGCTTTAATTAATGTATATATATTTATAATGTATTTACGTATCTAATAATTATTCCCAAAATTAAATAATATTTAGTTTTGGTTCAATCGTGCGTAAAGTTTACAGTTTTTTGAGATACAGATTGAATAAAATTTTCTTTGTGTATTTTGATCGAAATTTAAAACATATCACATTGGCAAAAACTTACATCGTTAGAATGACGTTCAGTTTAATTAATCACATGAACACTTCCAAATTATAGAGATAATGTTAGCAGACGTCAGAAATTCCTGAGTACCAGTGATTTATGGTGACACTGATTATTCAGAGAGCAACTATTATTCGCAATGGATGTCATTATATCTTGTGGAATACTGATGGAATAGAGCATTAAGATGTTTTAGGGCGGAATAATTTGAGTGTCAAATTATATTGAAGTTATACTTCTTTAAGCATTATGAAAAAATGATGTGAATGAAATTTAAAGATGCGCTTACATCTTTGTAACACAAAAGTAATCGGTTGAAGTTGGTTCCTAAAATTATCTGACGTCTTTGCGTCATTCGTTATTTTTTTTTTGGATTCTTCGTCCATTATTAAGACAGGCAAAACCGTTCAAGCCCATACAGCCATCAAAGCCATCTTTGTAAGATTTTTACAAAATTGCTCTTTCTAAAAACGTAAAATATCGTTAGTTCGTTAGTCCGAAGAAATATTACTTCTTGCGTGCAATCGTAAGTATACCCACACTTTTTTTTACTAGCTGATTGTCCGCGTCTGCGAGCACGTAGCAGCGCCGTGGGGCAGCGCTGCCGATATTAATACAATATTTGTGCTGCACAAGAGGGCTATTCGCGCTACCTACCTACCTAGGTCCTAAGGAATCATTGAGAGCAAAATTCAAAGAAATTAACATCTTGACTATTGCTTCTCAATATATTCTTGAAACTGTCATAACCATAATGTTAACACCAGGAACAGACATAAGCATATAATGCCTACTACTCGACTAAGTCGAGTTAACAAGTCTTTTGTGGGGCGATGTATATGCTTTTACAACAGGATCCCAGAGAATGTTCAAAACAAAAGTATTACGTTATTCAAAAGAATTGTGAAAAACGTTTGTGTGGTAAAGGTTACTATAACATAAATGACTTTCTTAATGATACCACAGATTGGGAATGGAGCGACCGCCCTCAGGCTATTAAATAATAAGTTTAATTGTACAATGTTACTTTGTTACTTTGTAAATGTTACTTTAATTGTAAAACATATTTTTGATGAAAAATAAAAGCCCGCTGAGTTTGTTGCGCACATTCTTCTCGGGCATGAGGCATTCATTTTGGAATGGGTGGTAGTTTTTTTTGACTTTCAATAAGTTTCTATAATCCCATTTTGAATAATAATTTTTGAGTTTGAATTTGAATTTGACAATTTGAATTCATAAAAATAAAAACACTTTATATGCTTTCGCGTCACTCTTTATAAGTACTGATGTGTTCTGCAATGTCGTCTTAAATTATTTTATTCTATCATCAATAAGTTTTAACAGTACACATGATGTAAAGAATATTTTAGGTAATTTATTTACATTATTAGAGTTAATGAAATTTGAATATAAAATATAGCCAATGTCACCCGGGCATAGTGTAGCTAGCGAACAGTGAATGAATTGCTCGAACGTATCAGTAGATTGGGAGCCTATTCAGTGCAAACAAACAAACACAAAATCAAATCTTTCCTCTTTATATACTTTATTTTCTTTATAAACACATTTTAATAATAGATTATTTATATCATTTAAGCGATATTAAAGAATTTTGGTTGCGGTGGTAAGACAATCTCATAAGACATTATTTTATGATGTACCCGAGGAGTTGTCAACAGGGACGCTGATAATTTTTTTTTTTTTTTTTTTATGGAATAGGAGGACAAACGAGCGTACGGGTCACCTGGTGTTAAGTGATCACCGCCGCCCACACTCTCCTGCAACACCAGAGGAATCACAAGAGCGTTGCCGGCCTTTAAGGAAGGTGTACGCGCTTTTCTTGAAGGTACCCATGTCGTATCGTCCCGGAAACACCGCACACGGAAGCTCATTCCACAGCTTCGTGGTACGAGGAAGAAAGCTCCTTGAAAACCGCACTGTGGAGGACCGCCACACATCCAGATGATGGGGATGAAATCCTAACTTGTGGCGTGTCGTGCGAAGGTGGAATTCGGCGGCAGGAATCAAGTTGAACAGCTCTTCGGAACACTCCCCGTGATAGATGCGGTAGAAAACACACAATGAAGCGACGTCTCTACGCAACGCCAAATGATCCAGCCGTTCACAGAGTACTGGGTTCCCGACAATTCGAGCTGCTCTGCGTTGCACGCGGTCAAATGGCTCGAGCTGATACTGGGGCGCGCCAGACCAGAGATGACAGCAATACTCCATGTGAGGCCGGACCTGCGCTTTGTAGAGCGCTAGAATGTGGGCCGGCTTGAAGTATTGCCGTGCTCTATTTATGACGCCCAGTTTCTTTGAAGCCAGTTTGGCTTTGCCCTCCAGATGGCCACGGAATTGGCAATTGCTCGAGATTTCGAGACCCAGTATTCCGATACTAGGCGAGGCTTTAAGGGAAGTGTTCTCGAAGAGCGGTGATATGGCAAATGGGGTTTTTTTAGTGGTAAACGCGCAAACTTGAGTCTTCTGGGGGTTAAATTGGACAAGGTTCAACTTACCCCATTCCGCGACCTTCTCGAGAGAGGACTCGATAGAAGACACAAGTTTCTCCCGGCACTGGTCGACGTTTTCCCGAGAGAGACCTGCATGGCCCGTGTATACGGCATCACCAGTGCTGTCGTCTGCATAGCAATGCATGTTGGCGGTGTCCAACATATCATTGATATGCAGAAGAAACAGCGTGGGAGATAGCACACAGCCTTGGGGAACTCCAGCGTTCACGGGCTTGGGATTCGAGCAATAACCGTCGATAACGACCTGTATGCTGCGCCCAGTGAGGAAGCTGGAGGTCCACTTGCATAAGCTCTCGGGAAGCCCAAATGATGGAAGTTTTGCGAGGAGCGCCTTGTGCCATACACGATCAAAGGCCTTCGCTATATCCAGACCAACTGCCAGGCCTTTCCCCTTGCTTTCAATAGCCGCCGGCCATCTATGTGTTAGGTATACCAGAAGATCGCCAGTCGACCGACCATTGCGAAAGCCGTACTGCCGGTCGTTGATCAACTGGTGACCCTCAAGGTATACCAAGAGCTGGCGGTTAATTATGCTCTCCATGATTTTGGAGAGTAGGGAGGTAATCGCAATAGGCCTGTAGTTTGCCGGATCCGAACTGTCTCCTTTTTTTGGGATCGGATGGACAAGGGCTGACATCCATGAATCAGGGACTACGCCTTTTGAATAAGAGTGCCGGAATAAACGCGTTAGCACCGGCGTCAACTCAGGGGCACACGTTCTAAGCACGATTGGAGAAATGCCATCCGGCCCGCTCGACTTCCTGACGTCCAACGAAAACAGAGCTCGCCTAACAGTTTTCTGTCGGAACTGTACTTCAGGCATGGAGCTCTGACACCGCGGGATGGTCGGCGGTGTTTTTCCATTGTCGTCAAGAGTCGAGTTGGAGGCAAAAAGAGTGCACAGGAGATCGGCTTTCTCTTTTGCCGTATGGGCCAGGGTGTCATTCCTCATGTGCAACGGCGGCATGGACGGCTGGTTGAAGTTACCAAGAGCAGCTTTCGACAACGACCAGAACTTGCGTGTTCCGGTCGGGTAACTGGAAAGCTGCTCGCCAATTTTGACGACGTGCTTCGATTTCGCACGGGCGAATTGCCGCTTAAAAAATCTGGAGGCACGGTTATATTTCCTCTTCAGAACTTTGCAGTTCGGATCCTTTGAGCCCAGCGCCGCAACCCAAGTTCGATACGCCTGTTTTTTGCAGTCAGATGCTGCTTTAACTGACGCATCGAACCAGGGCTGTGATCTGCCACCGATCGGTACTACAGAGCTTGGTATAAAAATATCCATGCCCTGCAGTATCACATCGGCTACTGCAACGGCGCAGGCACTAGGATCATCCGAAGGGAAACAAACCCTGCCCCAAGGGTAGGATGCAAAAAAGGAACGCATCCTATCCCAATCTGCTGACTTGTAGTGCCAAACGCGGCGGGTCGCTGGTGGTCTGCGACGTTGGCGTCGGATAGGCACTACACTCCTGACCAGGCAATGGTCGGACGTTCCGAGAGGGGCGTCGACAGAGACCTGGTAACCATCGGGATGTGTAGTCAGCAGAAGATCTAATAAGGACGGCATGTGGCTATCCACATCCGGGAGCCGCGTCGGCGACTCAACCAATTGGGACAGACCATACGCCAATGCAAAATTATGCACAGATCGCCCTGCGTAGTCTGTGGTACGTGATCCAAGCCATTCGGCATTGTGCCCGTTGAAATCACCCAAGACTACGATTTCAGCGGAGGGGATCTGAGCAAGCACGTCATCAAATGCCGCTTGAACGCAGCCCATGAGGTGATCCGTTTCTGCGTTACCACTATGGGACCTGTAGACACACGCATAGATGCGGACGCGGTCCTCTAAATCTACGCGGAGCCAGAGAGTAGACAGGCCCCTACCCTCAAAATTGCCGAGACGGCGACAGCAGATATCCTCCCTAACGTACACACATACCCCGGCATGAGGCATGAAATTATGCTCAATTTTGTACCCGGGGTACGTTAAATATGACGTATCCCTAGGTCGAGATATCTGCGTCTCCGTAAGGAAACACAAGGCCGGCTGCGACGTCTCAAGGTGGTGGTGGACGGCGTTTAAGTTGGAGTGAATTCCCCGGATGTTACAAAAGTCCACATTAAGCGTGGAGCGGGGTGCCGTGGTGTTGCTGCCCTGTTTGTTCTGTGACATACATGGTACTGTGCCCTCCCCAGAATACGAAGGGCAGCCCGAGCGCGAATGCTCGGGGAGGGATTCTCTGGCTCTACAAGAGCCGGTACCCTCCTGGGGTAATTTCTCTTTAAATACCAATGCTCTCATATTTTGTTGGGTGGGGGGGGGGAGGGAAGGACGGGGGGGAATGGCCTCCGGTCCTCGACACTAACCTATGCGAAACATAGCGGCACTAGGCCGCTACTTCACGCCGGTATTCTGTGCGAGTGTGGTAAGTAACCCGGACGAGTCTGGCCCGATTGTGCTGACGTCATGAGACAGCAGCGTGACTCTCCCACTTTCAAAAAGCCCGTAGTCGCCTCTTACGACACCCTTGGACCTGGGACTACCCTATTCTTTTTACGCCCCGGGGCAGCACAGGGCAAAATGATTAAAACAACAGAAATGTACAGCGATTTTCGTTTGTACATTAAATATGAGAATGGCTACACAACTTTGATGCGAAATAAAAGAAGGAACGCCTATTAAAGTTTTAACAAACATAACAAAATGAGTCTCGTTAAGAGAATGTATAGCTGCTAGAATTACTTAAAATAAATAGAAAAAAAATAATAAAACCAAACAGTCCACTTATGCACGAAAAACATCTGTGGCACAAAAGGTATATTAGAACATTTGACTTTTACTTCCACTTCTAACATAAAAAAATCAAAAACAGTCTTGCCTAACCAGAAAAAATATTTTGCCACCGTCTAAACCTACGTTTTTTTATAAAAGAGGGGGCAAACGGGCAAGAAGCTTACGGATTTGGGACAGGTGAGGCAACCGCCCATGGACACCCGCAAAAACAGGTGTCAAGAGATGCTTTACTGGCCTTTAAGGTGGGAGAATACTCTTGTCTTGAAGGTCCCTAAGTCGTATCAGTTCGGAAAAGCCGCAGCCGATAGTTGATTCCACAAAGTGGCTGTGCGAGGCAAGAAATTTCTTGTAAAACGCGGGGTTGTGGAATGCCAGACGTCAACGCGATGCGGGTGGTACTTTGCACGTAATGTCCGGTGGTGAAATTCGATCGCTGGATTCAACCCGAACAGCTCCTCTGAGCACTCACCGTGATAAATGCGGTAGAAGAAGATACGTAACATAAGTACTATTAAAGTCCTAATGACTAAACAACGACAATCTAAACATAAGAATAAACTCCATTTGTAGATTACATTTGTTATTCCCGGGACGACTCCGACACGTATTCTATCGTTGAGCACGTCTTGTAAATACCTAACTGTAATACCAAGTGTTGTTTAAATCTGACTTCTGATGAATGTATATGATATTAAAGTGAACAAAACTTTCATTTTAAGCTACGTAGAATACTTGAAGATAGCCTTAATTAATGCTTATTGTTGCTATAAATCACAACACTTACAACTGAAATAGTCCTTTGATGCCGGTAAATCAAAGTTAAGTCAAGTAAACTTTATTCAATTAGGCTTAAATTAAGCGCTTTTGAATCGTGTCTACAAATATTTCATTTAAATTACTGAATCTACCATATGTTCGGAAAAAGTTGAGCTCGTTAGAAGAATATACAAGAAATTCAACGGCCACCCATTTTTATCAAATAGACTGTTATACAATGGTCTGTAATATAAATAACAAATTAGTTTGTAACATGCTGCATCCAGTATATGAACCGTGTTTACATACTATAAGTTATTTCATAAAAAATAATGAAGAATAAACTGTATAAATATAAATTATCGTATATTGGATGCATCAACCTTTAGAGCTTGAATTCATTGTTTGTGTAAGGATGGTTCGCGAACACGATGGTCGTGATTACTGTCATAATTAGTAATTGCATCGAATAAATACAATGATTTATTAACTACTAGCTGAGTAGATAGGATAGGTTTTAAAAATAATAAGCAAGTTTGGAATTGAAGTTTGTCTCATGTACTAGCTCCGGATCACGTTTTCGCTCCCATTCCCAGCATATTATATGAATCTTATTTCGTGGAAGATTGCTATGGCATACTAAACCTACTATTGGTATAGTTATAGCTAATTGAAGTGAATTTCAGTTTTTCACAAATCCCGCGGGAACCATGGATATTTCCGGGATGAAATGTAACATACCTCTTTTACCAAGCTCTAGTCTATCGTTGTACCAATTATCATTACAATCGGTTCAATAGCTCCGGCGTAAAAGAGTAATAAACAAACTTACATTAACATCTATATATATAAAAATGAATTGCTGTTCGTTAGTCTCGCTAAAACTCGAGAACGGCTGGACCTGTCTTGAATTATTTGTGGAAATCCTGGGAAGGTTTAAAAGGTGAATAAATATGAAAATGCTCGGAATTTAAAAAACAACGATTTTGATTTTTCTTTGATGTGTCCCCCGTCGTTCAGAAATCAAATTAAAATAATAGTTTATAATGAATGTGTGTGTCTGAAACTGAAATATCAAATTGAAACCTTATAAAAAGCAAGTATTTCTAGAAAAATCGACATAATAATATAATTTCATTCATACCGAGTATTTCTTTTATATGTTTTAATAAAAATAGAATTCCTTTTGTTTGTTTTAAATTTATTCTATACAAAAGCTTAGGTCTTTTTTTATCGATTGAGGCAGTACGAAGTCTGCCGGGTCAGCTAGTTTATAATATTAGTAATGATAACAGTATTAGTAAGTTCAAGATTCTGAAATATCGCATCAATAGATTCATATAGGGCATCAAGCCTAAATGTACATAGAAGTAAATTAAATTTTCTCGTGACAAAGAATCATTAAAATTTCGAATAACGAAGTGAAAGCAAAAAATCCGTACAAATTTCGCGGGAGGCTGAAAACAATTCACTAAATCCAATAATGTTGATGGTGAGTAAACATCGTACAGCGTGCTGCGTTTAATTCTTTTGTTTGTATTATATTCTTTATTTTTTGAAGGATAATTGAGCATTTGGATAAATTAATGATGAGTGATTTTCTATTTTGATTGAGTTTCTATCAACCTTTCTTAAACCTGGTGTGGTCTAAGACCTCAGAAAATTACTACAATTCATAACTTCAATTCAATACCATATATTGTCCATCTGTTTTCAAATATTTCTAATAATACTTTTTTAAAGGTGTATAATAAAAATAATATTTAGTAAACAACTGGGCTAAAAGCCTAACCTAAAATTTTACCCATTAAACGAAAATTCACACTTATTTTTGAATATCGTTTAGCCAGTACAGGTTGCCTGGAAGAAGTCGCTTTTAAGCGATAAGGCCACCTATTGCTTGTTATGTATTATTTATGTTGTACTTAATTATTTTGTGGTGTGGAATAAAGATATATTTCATAAAAAAAAAACAAAAATAAGATAGCTTGTGCTAGGAATATTGACCCTATATTATTTGCGTATACGCAATATAACATAGATAGCACATAACGTACAACAGATTAAAACACAAATAAAATTTAAAAAACAAAATTTTTATGTAAGAGTTGAACGAACCATATAAGATTTTATGATGATACGTCACTTGAACGGTTAGCTCAGTTGGTTAGAGCACTGGCACGAAACGCCAGAGGTTCGAGTCCCGTATCGTTCATAAAATTTTTTTTTCAAATTTTATTTGTGTCTCAGAAGTGTTGGTTATCACTTTAAAAACATAACAAATTTTATAATAATAATAATAATATTGACCCACTTTTTACACAAATTATCTTGCCCCAAGTTAAGAATATATAGCCTGTGTATTGGGTTACAAGACAATGATATATTTAATACAATATACTTACTTAAACATACATAAATACATTTAAAGATCCATATTCATCATATAAATGCTTGCACCTACCGTGATTCGAACCCGGGACCTCTAGCTTAGTAGGTAGGATGGCTAACCACTTGGCTATACAGGTCGTCGTCAAATTGTTAAGTAAAGGGTACCAATATAGTAATGACATTACAATATTGTATATTTAAGAAAAATTAAGAAAGCTGGGAGAGTTTCTTGTACTGCTTTTTCTCTTCCAGAGCACCATTTGTTTCCGAAGCGGTTGTAGTATCTAGCATATTAGAAATGACATCAAAAATAATTCTAAAGGAATCAATTTTGAGAAAATAAAAGCCTTTTATACACAATATTGCGTTTACGCATTATTGCCTAATATTGAATAATAATTAATATTAGTATTAAGAGCTCATGAACCATCCCGCTCTTTCTTGTCTAAACGAATCTGGGATTATTTTATAAGAAGTGTCTAATAAGCACGGGGTTCGGATGTTCTCCTTCCGTTTCGATGTTAGGTACAATTCTGATTTATTCACGTGTGAAATGCTCACCTTTAACAAGGTCCGGTGGCCATTTCTCGTCTTTATCATCAGATCCACTTTACTAAATGTTACTTTCTATACACAAATGCTTTTTTTGTCTCTGAGAAAAAATCTCACAAGAAATAATTATTTGTTCAACAAGTGAGCAAAGTTATTTTTTGCTGCGAGTGCTGACTTTAAATTACGAATTGGCGAAGTAGTCCAGAATTGAATTCTAAGATAGACTACTGAGGTAGTGAGTGATTTAAAGGCACGACACAAAAAAAAAATTGCTCTCGTGTGAAACACACAACTTTTCACCTCGACTAGCGAGAAAAGTGTTATAGGTTATATTTAACAATATTTATTATAAATATAAATCCCCCATAAAAAATCAAAAGCTGAAAAAAATCTAAATTTCGTAACATAAACATTTTTGTGACAATGAGATAATACACTAGGTTTAAATGAATTCCGGAACGCACTGGATCGCATTGTTTATTTTTTTAACGTGGAGTAATTCCCGGATGTATGGTCACGTGGGGTTTGAAATTTAAATCACTTTGCCTCACGTGCTCACTTTTCACGTAGCAATAGCGCCTTCTTCGTGCTGGAGAGGTGAAAATAAATAAATCAGATAATATGAACACAGATACAAAAAATACAGTCGAACTAAGAAGCTCACCCTTTTTTTAAAGTCAGTTGAAAATATTGTAGTTTCTTAATTTTGAAAATTAGTTTTTAATCTTCTTTTAATAATCATCGTGATTTTTTTATTAGATTTCGCTTTTGAATTCAAATTCATATTCAAATTCAAATAGTTTATTTCTCAAAATCCTAACCGCATCACTTTTTGAAGTCAAGAAAATATACAAATAATAGAATAATACAGTCCTACTGCTAAATTATTATAACATTATTTACATTGCTTTAATCCCATGCACTTTTATTTGTTATATAATCTTTAATTGTATAATAAGCTTTTTTTAAAAGTTTCTGTTTAACAAATATTTTAAACTTTTTTAATTGTAGTTTGCAAATTTCTTCAGGGATTTTATTATAAAAACGGACACATTGTCCTCTGAATGATTTGTCTATTTTCGTTAGCCTTGTGTGAATCAGAGCAAGATTATGTTTATTTCTATTATTATATATTTGTGCCTAATATGTCAGTTTTAAAGTTTTGTTAAGTCAAGTATTACTTCTTATGTGAGCAAATAGATACACACATTAATAATAAAATAATAATATAAAATAATATTGACACATTCTTACACAAGTTATCTTGCCCCAACTAGACCTAACTATAGCCTGTACTATGGGCAAGACAACAATTTTATATATAATACAATATACTTACTTAAACATAAATATTATTATATGCAAATAAACATCCATGACTCGGAAACAAACATTCATATTCATCATATAAATGATTGCACCTACCGGGATTTGAACCCGGGACCCCTACCTCAGTAGGCAGGGTCACTAACCGCTGAGCTGTAGGGGTCATTAATTAATTAATAATTTGCACAGTAAGTTTGATAAAAACCACAAAATATCTAAACAACAACAAAAGCTTCGTCGCAATATATTTAAACATTAATTTACCAACCGTGCTAATAAAATTTTACGTGTCCAATACATTGTTTAGATAAAAGCATAAAACCTCGTACAAAAATCATTCCAACTGATTTATTTAACTTCATTTTGTGTATTCGCTTGGTTGAGAGAATTTTTTATTTTGATATTTGCAGTTCAATTTACTTGAAGCGAAAAAATATATGAACCACTTAATTTGACAAAGCTTGTCTGGCAACAATGTAATTGTATTATCTCCAAACTTCATAAAGATTACTCGACTGAACAGTTTGTTATGTTTCTAAAGTGATAACCAGTGGGAGGCTCTTTTGCACAGGATGCCGGCTAGATTATGGGTACCACAACGGCTATTTCTGCCGTGAAACAGTAATGTGTGTGCATAACTGTGTTTCGGTCTGAAGGGCGCCGTAGCTAGTGAAGTTACTGGGAGAATGAGACTTAACATCTTATGTCTCAAGGTGACGAGCGCAGTTGTAGTGCCATTCAGAATTTTCAAGAATCCTGAGCGGCACTGCATTGTAATGGGCAGTACGTATCATTTACCATCAGCTGAACGTCCTTCTCGTCTTGTCCCTTATTTTTATAAAAATACCTTCTTGGACTAATTATACAAATAAAATTTGAAAACAAAATTTTATGAACGATGCGGGACTCGAACCCGCGACCCCTCGCGTTCCGTGCGAGCGCTCTTTCCAACTGAGCCAACCGTTTGAGTGACGTATCGTTGATAAAATCTTGTATGCTTTGTTCAACTCTCAGGTCCATCTACAAGATCTACTTTACAGTAGATAAAATGCTCAACCCAAATATTTGCATATTAGGAAATCGACTTGAGATTTCGCCTTTTCAAATCTAATTTTTCCTCTAAATGAAATCTCGCATCATTCATAATTTTGTTTTCATGTTTATTTTGAGTATTTAATCCCAGGAGCGAGGGTTATCACTTTAAAAAATGACAAATTGTTTAAAAGTTACATATTTGTTTAAAAGTTTCGTGACCTTTGCAGAGCACTATTTCAGGGCGACTGCGGAGTGGAAAACCTAACTTAAAAATATAGTTACAATTTTACGCGTTTTAATTCTTTATACAGTATTTTATGTGAATATGTAACTCAAAGAAGTTACTATGTGCAATACTGTTAATATTATAAACTTAAGTTTACAAGAATTTTGAAACATGTTCCATAAACATTGTCATTGAGTAACCAATACATTGTATTGTTTTACTGCTAAGAAACAATATTGTTTGTGGCTCCGTGATCAGAAAGACGTTCAGCGGATTATATCACTGGGAACAGAATCTTTCAATGAGTCTTTGTAGACTTAAGATGTTCTACTGTTTCCTATTTTGTATTACTGTCATGATATATTGTTTATTTATTTACTTATTTATTAAATGAGAAGATAAGGTTGTAAGCAATAATAATCCTTATTCCAGAGCACAATATTAATCAGTTGGAGGCTCCTTTGCACAGGATGCCGGCTAGAATATGGGTACCACAACGGCACCTATTTCTGCCGTGAAATAGTAATGTGTAAACATTACTGTGTTTCGGTCTGAAGGGCACCGTGAAAGTCGGCAGCTTGTGAAATTACTGGGAAAATGAGACTTAAGATCTTATGTCTCAAAGTGACAAGCGCAAGTGTAGTGCCTAAGCTGAATAAAAAAAATATCATACCATGAAGGTTCTATGTCTATTCCAAGTTTAAGAATTACAATAAAACGGTAATTTCGTACTGTAACCCCTATTATTTACAAAGCGAGTTTAACTAACGTTTAGTTTAGTTTAGTTTAAGTAACGAAATTGAAGTTCATAAACATAATATTATGTATGATACCCAAAACTTTCTTATGCATCCACATACTCTACTATTCAATCCATAAAATCCTAGCGATTTCTCAGCTCCTACACACGGATTTAGAAGATCATATTGGATATTTTCGATTGTGTTTATTTATCATCGGGTGTTATAATGTCTTATCACATAGAAAGAATGCCTTTTATTCAAATGTTCTTCTTTAGAATACTTACATAATACCTTTATTTATTTACAGTGTGTGTGGATTGATGCATCTAACTGTATTCAATGACTCTTGTGTTTATGCGTATTAATTTACATTTACTTTTTTTAACTTACTCGTGTTGAGTATTTGACATTTGAAAAATTATGTTGCCTAAACAAATTCTTACTATTGCTAAAAGTCACCTAAAAGATAATCATGCACAGTTGACGCGAATCACCTGGTCATAACTGCAAGAATATGGTACTCACCGCGGCTATCCCGAGAAGCATAGTGCACCAACGACTGAGTTAACAAATCAGTCACTGATATACGCGTCCATGTTAGAAAAATACAGCGCTTTGATATAGTGTACGCGGAAGCGGCAGGGCGGGGGAGGTAGATAGTGGTCAAGCTAACTCAGTCTGCCATCGACCATATATATCGTGTGCGTCTTGTCAATGGTACCCTCCTCCGTCTCACTCCCCCACAGAAGGTGACTAGCGCTTCCGCGCGAACTATAGCAACGTGAGCGCCTCTGAGGCATAGGTTATCTTTCTAGGGTTATAAGTAAGTAATTGAAATGATTTATAAAACGATGAAGCTGTAAATGTTGATTTAAAAGAGTGGCAATGAGTTTCTTGCCACTTCTTCTCATAAAACCTTTTCCAAAATGGTGGTAAATGTACAAAGAAAAGAAAACTCTGACATTCAAAAGCGTAATTTCCTTGACCTACATGAATACAGTGATTTTTATTATATTTTATCACAAATGTTATACAAAGAGTGATTGTCAAGCAGTGCAACAAGTGAAAGAGATTTATTATTTCGGAAGTTTTTTTTTATGACAGTACGAAACGAGCAGGACGTGCAGCTGATGGTACATTATACGCCCTGCCCATTACAATGCAGTACCGTTCAGGAATGTAATTGAAAAACCCAAAAATTCTGAACGGCACTACAATTGCGCTCGTCACCTTGAAACATAAGATGTTAAGTCATTTGCCCATTCATTTCACTAGCTATGGTGACCTTCAGACCGAAACACCATAATATTTATTCATTACCGCTTCACGGCAGAAATAGGTGCCGTTGTGGTACCCATAATCTAGCCTGTGCAAAAGAGCTTGCCACTAGGGGTTTGTTTACTAAAATGTAAAGGTTATATTGAAAGGACAGTGAAAGTAAGTAACCAAGTAAATGGAGCCTTGGACGCATTTATCGCACCAACAACGTTTCCATCATTTCTAGTTGTTCATCGAAATTTCTACGTTAACTTCTACTCTTTAAAACTATATATCTGCCACCAGAAAGAAGAAAGAAAAAGAAGAATGAGAGCCTTGCATAGTATAATATGTGATATCCTTGAAGGTTACGTACGAGAGCTAATTAAAGTTATAGAAGAGGTTGATGAAAGTAGATTGACTGCATTTAAATAAAACACTTTTAAAGGATCAAAACGCGTGTAATTGTAACGGTTTTACATTAGATGTTTGCGTAAAAGATACATATTTATTTTAGTTAACCCGACGTTTCAAGACCTTTCCAGATCTCGTTTTCAGGGGGACTGCAGATGAAGTGAATCAAAGATAGTGTTTGTCATAGTTGTCACCATGAAGTTTAGCGCCATTTATTTCCTCGGAGGTGATATTTGCTGTACACAGATGGATTTTGGCAAAATTTACTGACAGTGTCCTCTTCTTTTTTGGTATGTGTAGTTATGGGTTTTAATTTAGAGATTATTGGATCCCAGGTGTTAGATAATTTTAGACCATCTTCTCTATTGAAATTTGGGTGTTTTAATTCTTTAAAAGTGTTTTATTTAAATGTGTAACACTCGCGTTAATCAAAGAAAATACTAGATTGACTGAACTTTAATTGCTACTTCCTATTGACATAGAACCTTCAAGGTTTGAGATTTTTGAGTGAAACTTTTTTCACATGGTACCTATATATTCTTCTTTAAAAAAATGTTCAACATTCGACTTTTAATTTTTTTATTCAGCTAAGACAAGAAAAATGGATACTTCGAAAATTTTAGTGTATTTTGAATACGAGTTCCGACGCGAAATTTGCGCAGCAGTTTCAGGTCGTAGAGGGGACTGTTAATGAACGTAGCGTGCGATTTTGGTTTAAGCGCTTTCGTGATGGAAACACTGATTTGAAGAACGAACCACGAATGAATGAATTAAAAGAGATAGTGGAAGGCTATCCAAGCCAAACTACCAGGAATTAGCGGCACGATTTAACGTTACTTTACCAATAATATTGACTCAATTTCGTCAAATAATTAAAATAAAAAAAATATGGAAAATGGGTGCCTCAGGGTTTGACTAATCTGCAGAAAAAAACGCGTGTTGAAACTGCCATTTTGAATCAATACAGAAATGTTAAATTAAAAAAATAAAGTGAATTTCAATATTTTAGTACAAATCGGCAATTTCATACTATACCCTAATATAACAACAGACGAAATAATAAAACCCGGTATTATTTCTAAAAGTGAATTACTCTAAATTTTTGATACCATCGTGGACTCCTAAAAATAGCTTCAATCTAAGTAAGTCAGAGGCTTGTCTTTTCATACAAGAATAGAACTCAATTTCTAGCGATTAACCTTAAGTCTGTTTGTAAGCGGATTTAACACGTTTTCCTCAATCCGTTCATTAAGAAAACTGTGTATGGGTAAAATGAATTAATTTAATATGACCTATATATTTTATTAGATATAGATAAATATATGGGTCATATTGATTAAATTAACATATTTGGTGAAGTTATTATTATAGTAAACAATTTTTAAAGATTTAAAAAATGTTGTGTGGTTTTATGAAACCACGGTAAAAGTGAAACTTTGTTTCACACTACAGACATTTAACTAAAAATTTTTCGGATAATATTCCATTAAGGGTATAAAAATCGCCTTTTCAATCTTAATTTTATACTTGGAAAATTGGAATGATAATGGGAAATAATAAAATTAGACTGTCTCTAACTAATATTTTTATTGAACTCTGTATCTTATAGAGTTCGACTTACATAATACTTAACAATTATTTAGATTATATATACATACAAAAAACTGAAAACAATATTTTATCATCGTTGGGTCATTTTGATCCGTTTTTCAATTATTTTCAATCATTTTATTATCAATTCCATCTTCATTATGAGTTTCACAGTTTATAAATATAACCAATATTTTATGGTAACTAAAATACGTGAACAGTGATTTACATTCGATTTTTTCAATGTATCTAGTAAAAACAGCATCGATCGTTGTACCATATCTCGTGGTGGGTACATTTTTATCATTTATCATTTCAAGATTAAATACTTCTCTCAAGTATTCAATGAGTGGAGTAGATTCTTCTTTCTTGAAATCTGTATTAATATCGCTAGACAAAATAACAGGCATTCGTGAATATATTTCTCGAGAACGGAAGATTTGAGCTGATGACGTAGCAAATGGAGCTAGCTGAAAACCTAGAAAATCCATTAGATCATCTATTTTTTGATTTACTTTAATATATATTGACGCAATCACGAGTTTTCTGTTTTCATCAAGTTGACAAATAGCTGCACAAAAATCTCCCACAGCAGATTCGGAAGCAGTTACTTGACTTACACTCATGTTATTAATGTATGTATGCATTACTGAATGAACCCTCAATGAATTATCATTGTTTTTGTTTCGTTGCAAAACCAAATGGATTATCCTCAAATAAGTTTTTAAAAAGATTATGAGCTCCGTTATGTCTCATATAAAATGTATAGATCGATGAAGGATTTTCTTCTGCGTGAGTTGTTCGTGCGTTGAATCTTCGTCGGTACCGACGAAAGCGTGCGCCCGCAGGAGTAGAGGTGTTTGCATTGCCAGTTGTATCTTCAGGAGCCCGCGGCGAAGATTAATGGTTAAAAAATTGTTGAGGATGATCTGACGAGTTTTGAAATTCCTCTGGATTAACAATTAATTCTTGACTTGTACTTGTATCTCGACTTGTACTTGTATTGCTGTCACTAGTGCCTCGGTTAAAATTGGCACCCGATTTTAGCCGCTTGCATTTTTGACGATACCTGCGGCATCGTTCCGCATTTAGTTGCTTTTGATGTAAAAGTTTTTCTGTAACACTTTGAACGGTACTAGTACTGTGACCGAATATAAATAAAAAAATAATTAATTTACTATTCATACAAAATAAGTTAAATATTAAATTCAAGTACTCAAAATTGAAATAAATCCATAAACAACTACATGCACCAGCAAAAATTTCTAACAATTTTAATAAATTCGATATAAAAACTACGTTAACTCACCAAGATCTTTTTTCCTTTTTCTATAAGCACGTGCTCTGTCGGCGTTCTGTTTTTTACGGCGTAAAATTAATTCATGGTCATTCATTTTTTTGCACTATTCTTTGCTTTTTTCCTCGTTGATCAGTTTTTTGGACTCACTAGCTGTGTCGTCATTTACCAAAAGCAAATAAAAGTTTCACTTTAATAAATAACAACACAGCCATATTGCCCTTAGCTGCACTGACAAGCGCCTTTCACTTTATACCTACTCGGACCATCACGCGACATGCGCTACACAGACCAAAAAGTTTGAGACGATGTAATAAAAGTGTCACTTTAAAAAAAATTGTTAAATTAACTGTAAATTTTAACGCTTTGTCACCACTGGTCACCACTTTCCATGAAATAAACTTATAACACCACCTTAGATTAAGGCTGCGCTCCAACCAGATACCACTACCTAAGAAAAACAGCATTTTTATTACGGCAACTGTTAGATGCATATGTGCGTGGCATCTTGACACTCAATGGTAACTTTCAAATTTTTTAATTTACACTTCGTGTTATTTTACATTGAAATTAATAAATACAAAATACTTACTGATGATATATTGTGATCACTGTGTCTTTTTTATGTCTTGTAGTATTGTTTTTACAAAGTTTTACTTCGCAATTTTAGTTTCAATTGTTAGCAAAATTTGACTGAACATGTGGCACGTCAACGTCACACATCTTGCGAGACTGGCTCGAGTACGCCCACTTGGGCGTAGTATTAGTTGCCGCACTTTGCGATTACGACTGCAATATCTAGTAGAAGCGCAGCTGAAACCAATCCTTAATCTAATAATATCATTATTAGACGACCCATATAGCCGAATGGTTAGTGATCCTGACTACTAAGCTAGAGGTCCCGGGTTCGAATCCCGGTAGGTGCAATCATTTATATAATGAATATGGATGTTTGTTTCCGAGTCATGGATGTTTATATGTATTTATGTATGTTTAAGTAAGTATATTGTATTAAATATATCGTTGTATTGTACCCATAGTACAGGCTATGCCTAGTTTGGGGCAAGATTATTTGTGTAAAAGTGTGTCAATATTATTATTATTATGTTTTTACGAAAGCTGAAATATTTCAATATTTATGAAACATGCATTAAAAATACCTCAACCAACGTATATTGTTGTAAGAATAACAATGCAATTGTTGTATCAAAAGCAGCATATTTTCGAGACACTTACATAGAATATTCATGATGTGTTTACACGAATTGCTCCTGTCCAGTCTATTATTGAACGAATTTCTCAGTTTCTAATGACAATTTATTTTCTAAGAATATAATATACATTTTGATAAATATACAGTGTCACAATATTATTTAATAATTAAAGGTACCAATTATGTAACAAAACAAGGTATTTGTTGGTTACTGTTTATAATTTGTTTCAATTTATTTGTTGGTCAGATTTGAGTGATTTCATTTTGTCTATTTAATTCCTTTTTTTTATTGAACAGGAGGACAAACTAGCGTACGGGTTAGCTGATTATTTATGTCTATACGGAACGAGACGAGCGGGACTTTCATGTTGGTAATTGATATACACTGCCCATTACAATGCAGTACCGCTCAGGATTTTTGAAAAACCCAATAACTCTGAGCGGCGTCTCATTTGCCCATTAATTTGACTAGCTACGGCGCCCTTCAGACCGAAAAACAATAGCATTACTGATTCGGAGTCGCTGCTCGAGGAGTGGCGACGATTCGAGAACGACCGAAGAGCCGAGGTTGGGATGCACACTTTCCACTTCACTATCACTCGTTTTTGTTCACTTGCACTTAAGAAGGTTCGGTATATCACAATACAAAATTCAAATACTAATTAAATTTGTAAAAACTTGCACTATATAACTTATCAACTCAAAACACGTGTTACACGTTCGGAAAGAGAAATAGGCACCGTTGTGGTACCCATAATATAGCCGGCATCCAGCAAAGGAACCTCCCGCTGGTAAATGCTGATGTCAAGTTATCACCACCGCCTACATTCTCTGGCAACAACAAAGGAATCACTAGTGTACGCGCTTTTTGTTAAGGCAACCATGTCCTATCATCGTGGAAACACTACATAAGGAAGCTTATTCTAGCGGTCGCATTGGCGATAAACAAAGAAATTGCCACATTATTGTCTTCGTTTATAACAAAATTAGCACTTGCAGATTTTTAGTAGCTGTGAACTAAAATGAAGCTAAATTTTGCACAAAAATTGTTGTTGAGTAGTCGTTAGCTCTTAGATAATTTAGACGTCTAGATAGAGTCTCTTGCTGATAGACAACCGATAAAAACAGGCAAGGAATATTAGTTTAGTGTACGTGACAAGACTACACTCGCGATATGTATGACACTTTGTGTTAGTATGCGTGAATTGCTCAAAATAAAGGTTACTTCTGAATTAAGTTCTAGTCTATTTTTTTCGACGTTTTCACAGCTGTCATACACAATTTGTTATATATGATAACCCTCACTTATAGGATTAATACACCAATAAAATCTGAAAACAAAATTTTATGAACCATGCGGAACTCGAACCCACGACCGTGGCGTTCCGTGCGAGTGCTCTCCCAACTAAACTAACCGTTAAAGTGACGTATCGTCATAAAATCTTGTATGCTTGTCTTGAAGCCACAACCTGAGAGTTGAACAAAGATCAATAAAAAGAGGTTGTGGGTTCGAGTCCCGTATCGTTCATAAAACTTTGTTTTCAAATTATATATTTTGTGTATTGATCCTAGTTGTCATAGTCTATCTAGACGTATAAATGATCTAAGAAATTTCTTATTATCAATTAAAGAGTCGTCAAAATCAAAAATAAAGTATTTAACGTAAAAATTCTCTTAATACTTTTTCACTACAATATGGAGAGTTTGCAAGCAATACCGCTAATACTGCAATAAACATATTTATTTACTTTCTCGCTTTGCAGTGTACCTACCCTTTTGTTTCGTTTCGGAATGGCTGAATTAAAAATAATTCCGCACAGCACATCATAATGTAACTTTTAGAGAGTGGAATTAAATCTTAAAATGAAGGAATTTCGTCGGGTTATGATTGCTTGCTATTGTTGAGATTAAAATGAAAGTATTTTTCCGTAGATTTTTTTTAGAGTTTCCTTCGATCTCATGATGTTGATATCAAAGTAATCTTTTTATATATTGTTCTTGACGGCGCCATTCAGACCGAACCACAATAATGATTACACATTACTGCTTCACGGCAGAAATAGGCGCCATTGTGGTATCCATAATCTAGTCGGGATCCTGTGCAAAGTACTGGTCACATATTATTACATTCATTATAAATTCTTCAAAAGATCTTCAGCGTTTCTTTTTTAATGTACAACTGTATTCCTGAAGGTTTCTGTTTATGAATCTTCCCTACAATACAGTTTAGATTCAAATCAATTTTCCAGCAGTTCATTGATATACAACAGCTTTTTTCCACTAAATGACTAGCCCGAGCGAATGAAGCTGTTGCGACTGATTCTATATCAATTGCACGCAACACCGACCATCCGTGACCGACTAATAGAATTGTTCATAGATTGCACTAAAAATGAGAAATATATTGAATTTTTCCAAAACTATTTTTTATTTAGATACATTTATATAAGTTTATTTATTTAAAAGGCATTTATTTTATCAAAATTGATTCCTTTTGTATTCTTTTTGGTGTCATTTCTAATACTACCACCACTTCGGAAACAAAAGGCGCTTCAAGAGAGATGAAGCGGCGCAAGATACTATCCCAGCATTCTTTTTGTGTGCTCTTTTTAACAAAATGTTACTCTCATTGCTATAAAATAACCATTATCTAGTCCCACGCTGTCGGATCATTTAGATATTCAGCTGTGGAGTAGTAGTAGTAAGCATTATTGTGTTTCGGTCTGAAGGGCGCCGTAGCTAGTGAAATTATTTAATTTTTATTTGGAAAACTTACAGTGTTACAATAACTTAATTACTATACAATAGTGTGAACATTTTACACTATTTAAAAGTTTTCGCATATTAAATTATTGGTCAAATAAGACTTAATAATATTATCATGTCTCAAGGTGATGATTGGAACTGTAGTGCCACTTAGAATTTTTGGGTTTTTCAATAATCATGAGCGGCACTGCATTGTAATGGACAGGGCGTATCAATTACCATCAGTTGAACATCCAGTTCATCTCACACTAGTTGTAATAAAAAAAATAAAACTAGTGTGTTTTACCCATTATTAGTAATCATTAATACCTATTTATCAATAGATCTGATTAAGGCTAACTTTGAGCACAGATGTGTTGCAGAAATTGAATCTGAAAAATGCAGCAAATTAAATAAAAATTCTATAAGAAGAACATCAACGCGATAAATAGGCGAGGCGACACAAGGGGGCAGAGGTCGCTTGTGAGCAATCTCTACGTCAGTGCCAAGAAAGCAGTCGGAGTTAGCACTTCTGAGTAATTAAATCGGTTAGTGACATTAAAATAAAAATGCATAAGGTGTTTACATGTGTCTTATGGCTTTGAAGAAGCTACGAACAAAAAAGATCGATCAATAATATTATGTTTGTAGATACGATGTCGATATCCCTCACGCATCTTGCACTAAGCCTGAGTGAAATAACGATAAGAGCGCTTTCGCACTAAGTCTGCTCCGTACCCGTGAAAATAGAAATCTAGAAACCTCAGACCAAATCGGATCGTCCAATCTCTGATCCAATTGCCAGCAATTTTTTGGCATACCGCAATTTACGTGGAGCCACAACAGAGTATTCACGTCGTTGATCATGAGTCATTTCAATCGGCGTCAATTTCTGGGCACTTAATTGGGAAATATATAGTTATATGATTTAAAAAAAAATATATGTACCTATGTATAATAATACCCTATCATTCAAATTCAAAAACACTTTATTCATGTAGGTCAAGGAAATGACACTTATGAATGTAAAAAAAATATTGTTTCTTATTGAATTTACCGCTACTTCGTAAAGGGTTGAGCTAATGAGAAGAAGTAGCAAGAAACTCATTGCCACTCTTTTAAGTCAAGATTTACATTTTAATTGTTTTACAAATCATTTCAATTACAATATATGCAAAGTGACGCAACAAAAATACTCAAAACTGAAAGGCTTACACGAGTAAGTCAAAATAAAGAAAAAAAAAAAGTAAATTAATACTTATAAACACAAGAGTTATTGAGTATAGTAAATGCATCAATCCACACATACCGTAAATAAATAGAGACATTATGTGAGCATTTCATAAAATAAAATATATAATAACTTTAACTTTAAAAGAAATAACAATAATAAAAAACCATTAAGTTTCGTATATTTATTAATTATATCTTTTAGCCGATTTAACAAATTAGCCGTTATTTAGCTGGCTAATTTTAAATGTTTTTTTAATTTTAAATGCTCGCTGGTTAAGTTGGCAGAAAAACAAATAGCTGAACAAGCCTATGAACTATACTGGATACCTGTTGCGCCCCCCGGTTAGTAACATTACCACCCCCATGCCTCTGTGTTCGAACGCAGCAGCTCGGAATCTCGGATTCGGTTCGGAAGCAGTGTGTGAGCATTCATACGAATAATACTATGGCTACTTCGGTCCATCAATAATCTTCTACTGAACGGAGATTAACGGTTGACGGAAAATAATCAAATGACGTATTTTCACGGTTACGGATCGAATTCTGATCGGACGTAGTGCGAAAGCGCTCTAATCCGTCTTATTAGACGGATGTTATGTCTTATTTATAAAAAGAATGTACAGTTACTACAAGTTTAAAATTACTTCGCCCTGTCATGTAATTCTGTAGTGACAAAGGTAAGATAAGGACTAAAAGTTTCAAATTTGGAATAACTTTGCATCGTGTTTAATAATAACACTGCATGTGCATTGCGTACAGTCCGTATAAATACATATACAGTTGCGTACAGTTGCGTACAATATACAATTGCGTACAGTTCTTATATCAATGCAATCAATTACATATTTTGATTGATTGATATTATATTATATTCCAGTAAGTGGGGAATATTATTAATTTATTATATTATATTTAAAAGTACATTAAGTGCCTCGCATAACCACTGTAAAGTCGATAACCGGCTGCAGCTTTTTCCAACCGATACAACATTAGAGTTTTTTAAAATAAGCGCATACTCCCTTACCTCACCTTAACGGCCGGCAAAACATCTCTTGTTTAAGTAACGGTTGTCTCATCACTTCCCATCCTCTTCTCTTTTACCCCCATTTAGGTATATAATAAACTTTCGTGAGACATTATTAAGTTATTTTTTAATACGGGTTTACTCACGATTTATCGATTTGGGTACCGACTAGTTTCGGACGATTCGGAGGTCTTTCATCAGAATGAGTGTGGTGGGTTCGCGATAAAGTCCCGTCTCATGCTGCGGACTTGTGCTTGTAGTGCGCGGCTAGACAGGGCAGGGGCGCGGGGTGCGCCAGTGGTGATGAAGAGCACGGTGTCACTGAGACTGTCGCTATTGGTGTCCACGGGTGCACAAAATGTACTCATAATGTCCACTAAGTGATCATCATTTTGACGACCCCTATAGCCCAGTGGTTAGTGACACAGAAGCTGAGCTAGGAGTCCCGGGTTCGAATCCCGGTATGTGCAAACATATGATGAATATTGATGTTTGTTTCCGAGCCATGAATGTTAATTTGTATTTATGTTTAAGTAAGTATACAATATTAAATATATCGTTGTCTCGTACCCATAATACAGGCTATGCCTAGTTTGGTGCAAGATAATTTGTGTAAGATTGTGTCAATATTATTGTTATTATTATCAGCACTATAATGGGTTCTATAATTGCGAGAGAGAGAACAACACGGGCCCATATCCATTTATTTGTATAAAGAACTGGAGTATTTTACATTCCACTTAACAATTTCCGAACATATTCATCATTCCAGTAAAACTTTCTATTCGTAATTCGCTAGTTATGATGTAAAGCCTCTAGGGAACCATTACAAAGTTAAATCCCAAAGGAAGGATATTTTTATAAGGATGAAATAGCAAAGGTAAGTTCAAACGCAACTTCCGTTTAAATTTATTCAGGTCTAGGGTTGTCAATGATGTAAAAACGTTTATTATATCTCAATATTCGATATGAATAATATAATACAAATACAAAATTCTCGTGTCTCAGTGTTTGTCTTAGATAACGTATACGTCTAGATAGACTGTCTGTGCTGTTAGACAACCGACGAAAACAGGCCAGGAATATTAGTTTAGTGTGCGTGACAACCTACGTCTTACATTCACGATTTGTATGACACTTTGTGTTAGTGTGCGTGCATTGCTCAAAATAGAGGTTTGATCTAAATTCAACTTATATCGACGTTTTCACAGCTGTCATAGTTTATGTAGTGGGATCCCTCCGGGGGGTACCACAACGACACCTATTTCTGCCGTGCAGCAGTAATATGGAAACATTACTGTGTTTCGGTCTGAAGGGCGCCGTAGCTAGTGAAATTACTGGGCAAATGAGACTTAACATCTTATGTCTCAAGGTGACGAGCGCAATTGTAGTTACTTTACATTTTCATCCTGCTCGTCTCTTTATTTCATAATAAAAATCTAGACATATAAATGATCTAAGGTGTTTTATATCAAACTTTTATAATATATTTGTGATATTCACTAGATCTGAGAATTGTTCGTAAACAATTTATATATCCCAAATTGTTTTTAATTAAAAAAAATTATATGAGAATATAATATTTGCCAGGTCAGCTGGTATATATATAATGAAGCGTTTAATTTTTTATTTTTATTTAATTTATAAATGACAATTACCAAGTATACATAACTATATGTATTAATTGTTTTATTGCACTATCTATGAATTTTGCTTAAACTTGGGTATTTCTTAATACAATATGCAGTCGAAATGGGATTAAAGCGATGTGTTTTTCTGTCACCATTCAGTAGCTGTAAGTAAATCACAGTAACGTAAGTACAAGTAACAAGTAAAATTACTACAGAGACTAAACATCATCTCAAAGTAACAAGTTGAATTGCAATGCCAGAATCCTGAGCAGCACTGTATTGTAATGGACAGGGCGTATCACTTACCAACACCTAAACATCATGTTTGTCCGTCACTGTCTCTCATACACAACAAAATTATGGTCTCAGTAAATCAAACATATCAGCCCTCAAGAAATATTTATACAAACATTTCAGATCTATTTTATGACATTCGGGTGAAGATCTATATTATTTTCAATTCAATGCATTCACAAGAGAATAAATAACTTTAAAATGTTACCTTATATTAAATAATAAGGCTCCTAGGGAACAAATACAGTTCTTCGTTGGTTCCTTATGTTATCAAATATTTGTACGTATGTCATGCATCTACCTGAAAAACATTATATTTATGGAAATATTTTCTCATTTAAGTTTTTTATTGCGTAATATATACCTTCCGTTATTTATTATATTATTATTCATTTAGTTTACCAGGTAGCAGAGGGTGCTTGCGTTCAAAAATTTGCATATGTTCAAGAATGGTTAGCACACTATTTTATTGAAATATGATTTTTGCAAGTTTTTAAAATTTTACTCCAAATGCTATATTTAAATACCAGATACATATCCCAATTGCTACCTACACCTGGGGAGAACAAGAATATAATTTCATCCCTATTTGATTTGTTAGACAGGCTAATGTGACAGAGACCTAATTGAACCTTAAAAGCCGAAATTCTGAAAGAATTTGATAAGAGAGACGAGCAATGGGCTTTAGCCCTACATAAAAATTGTCTTAAATCTCAGATGACAATAAAGTTACAATATGAGAACTGATCTGAGGACCCGTGCAGTGGAATCTTGTGACCTTCACCAGATCTTCTATGAGAGGCGAGCCAACGGTTCACCTCTATAGTATATGGCCACGTCTCCAGAACTTATAAAACCTGTTTTAGTTGGCCTGAACCATTTTAATCACTAATATAAGTTAAGAACTATTGCCATCTGCAGAGCTATAGATAGATGACTGGGACACAGTTTCTGGTAAATATTTTATATTACCAATTTGTTATGTTTTCAAAGTGATAACCCTCAATTCTAGGATTAATACACCGCCGGTGCTCTAACCAACTGAGCTAACCGTTCGAGTGACGTATCGTCATAAAATCTTGTATCCTCTATTCAACTCTAGACTGTGGCTTCAGGACGGAACGCCGGAGGTCG
The DNA here is from genome assembly GCF_905404315.1 of Leptidea sinapis. Lineage (NCBI taxonomy): Eukaryota > Metazoa > Arthropoda > Insecta > Lepidoptera > Pieridae > Leptidea > Leptidea sinapis. The sequence goes on along the minus strand of NC_066286.1, from coordinate 8,400,911 downwards.
TGGGATCGAGTCCCGCATTGTTCATAAAATTTGTTTTTCAAATTTTATTTGTATTTAATATTATGATAAATCTCAACACACATCAAAGAATCGTAAAAATCGTCTCTTTGATCTCGAGCTATTCATTCACAGAAATGTGAGAAATACGCTTGTAATTATAGAGAAAAAGATTTATCAAGAAAATCTGAACTAGACGGAGACACACGTCTGTTTTCGATATTGTAAAAAAGACATAAAAAAAATCATGACAAAAATGAAAACAGAAGATACCTTCATATCAAGAAACATAAAATGAATTATAAATCTGTATGTAATTACACACTGTGAAAGACTTTTGAGTTGCAAATGTAGATAGTCGGTAAGTATCATGAAAATTTCAATAAGCCTTAATATAATATAAAATATAATGCAACTAATCTAATTACTCGCAATCTCATACTACAGTAATAATAATAATATTGACACAATTTTTACACAAATTATCTTGCCCCAAACTAGGTACCTGTACTATGGGTACAAGACAACGATATACTTAATACAATATACTTACTCAAACATAAATATAAACAACCATGACTCGGAAACAAACATCCATATTCGTCATACAAATGTTTGCACCTACCGGGATTCGAACCCGGGACCTCTAACTTAGTAGTTAGGGTCACTAACCATTCGGCTATATGGGTCGCTTAAAGGTAGTGTTACCTTTAAACTAAATTTGTTGTACTATTTTTAGCATGTTATATTCTGAATTCCAGGATATTACTTCGATGTTAAAAGGTAGCGATTAGGGATAAACCTCACTCAAAACTCAATACCTCTCCAATATTTCACAATATAATACATCAAACGAAAATGGATTAGTCGAGCATGAAAGAGACTTCAAAATATCCCATGTGCTCATTGCGTTGCTTTCAAACAGTTCACCTCAAGAGCTTTGTGAAAATAAAAAAAAATCTAAAAATAAACATTCAGTTTTAACGATGGCGCCATAATGATAATAATATTAATATATTTATTTCAATTTACACTTTTAACCCTAATATGACATTTGATCAATAAAAATTAGGTCTTCACATATAAATAATTGCACATAAAAATATACTACAAGTAGCAAAATGTAGTTATTATTATAAGGGACAATACTGCGACATCCTAAAGAAAGTTAATTATAGATAGAGAAGGTCTCATGAAAATACTAAAACCCAAATACGTCTAGGCTACATTCTTCTTTTAAGGGCTTCCAGAGGCCGCCTTCGGGTTTCATCGCCAGATTAGTACAATGATACTTAAATTTGGTTCACTACAGTCGCTTAATTAATTATCTTACCACCACGAAATAGATTCCGAAAGGTCTGAGCATTGTTAAGAAAATGGTAAAATGAAATGGAGTTTACCAGTGGGAGCCTATTTCTGTCGTGAAGCAGTAACGGTCTGAAGGGTGCCATAGCAAGTGAAATTACTGGGCAAATGAGACTTGATATCTTATGTCTCAAGGTGAAGAGCGCAGTTGTTGTGCTGCTCAGAATTTTGGGCTTTTCAATAATATGGAGCGGCGCTGCATTGTAATGGGCAGGGAATATCAATTACCATCAGCTAAACGTCCTGCTCGTCTCGTCCCTTATTTCTTACAAAAATAACACTACAGTAGCGTTTGTATACCAAAAGACATTAGCCAGCAGATTGATTTGTAAATACGTGATTCTCCAGAGTTATTGATGAGCATTTTGCTAAGGCAGCGAAAGAGATTTTGACTGAATCAAATAATATAGAATTAATGTCGCGTCCATCATACAGTCTGGAACTTTTGATTTTTCCTAAGCTGTGGAATGAGCTTCTTTGTGCGGTGTTTCCGGGACGATACGACATGGGTACCTTCAAAAAAAGCGCGTACACCTTTCTTGAAGGCCGGCAACGCTGATGTGATTCCTCTGGTGTTGCAAGAGATTGTGGGCGGCGGTGATCACTTAACAACAGGTGACCCGTACGCTCGTTTGTCCTCCTATTCCATAAAAAAAGAGGAATTTATATATTGAATGTAACAGTAGCAGTTGTTTAATCTGTTAAGTATTTATGATAGTACGAGTGCTGACCCGGCAAACGTTTTGTATTGGAATTATTTAGGTATTTCTAAGTCAATAAAATATATGTTCGGGTTAAGGAATCACCAACAAAATTTCATATACTAAATATGCATCTTATGTTATAAGTATTATTCGTATGGGTTTAGTAGTTTTTGCAATACAACCGGAGGAAACAAACGGCTCTCCATAAATTAGTATCGATACAGCGGATGTAAGTTGTAACGTGTTTTATAAAACTTAATATAGTTAAATATAAACACATATTATAAAACTTAGTATAATTAAATTGCATTTAAATTTACTACGCATCTCTAACGGCCATTCCCAATATTCAGTCTACCTCTTGAGATAAAAATCTTCATCAATCAAATCAATCATCAATCAATAAAAATCGTTGACTTTTCTGTCCCAATAAACTTATTGACATACATTGGGACAGCTTCAGATTATTGGCTGTTAATTACTGCGAGTAGAAGGTAGTAATTTATCTCTATCTGTAGATAGTACCCGCGACGTGTTTGACTCGGGAGTCGGCAGACCTGTCCTACTTCGTATGCCACAGTTCGGAACCTGGATCCGGACAATACAGTGAACACACACACACGTGTCAGGAGATTGGGAACCGAAGGGGTCTACGGTATTTCTGGGATTGAGACTCTACGGGAAAATTATGACCTCGTCTTCACCCTCGACCTCATAAATTCGTTATTAGTAATAATTTAAATATATATTTAAATTTGCCACGTTGTTATCAACCGCTCAAGTAGCAACATGACAACATATTTAAAAAAATCCTGCATTTCTACAACAACTTCAAATCCTTATTCAAAGTATATTGCTGAAAATAGAACCTTTGTCTCAAGTAACATAATATATACACACGACAATCCCTTGTCTCCCGATACGTAAATACTACACACAATAAGTTATGCATATCACACCTCATACGTTCGTTGCCTTCCAATACCGTTCGTATTTCGTACAAATCGAAATGTCGGCAAACGATCTCCATCCTTATAAACTATACAGTCCACTTTAAGCTATACAGTATTTCGTTCGAAAGATATCGTGATTTTATTGTTCAGAGAGTGAAATATTTATTTTGTAGCTGAGTCAACATTTTTATGTAATTACTAGCTGATCCAGCAAACGTCGTATTACCATATAACATATTTAAAAAAAAAACAAATATTAAAATTTTGATGCATTTTATTGTATTCGATTGCCATCTTGCAACCCTATATCGGTTTGGTGGATGGAACAGAATAATACAAAAATAGTTGTAGATCGTAGAAGGTCGTGAATTTAAATTTGTATGTATTTTTCAATGCTGAACCATAATAAAAGAAAAATTAAAAAGAAATGTCAAAAAAAATTTTTGGGGTGGACTACCCTTAACATTTAGGGGGATCAAAAATAGATAGTAGCCGATTCTCAGACCTACTGAATATGAATATATAAAATTTGGTAAAAATCAGTAAAGCCGTTTCGGAGGAGTAAGGTAACAATGTGACACAAGAATTTTATATATAAGATTTGTCGATGTCTTAGTATTTGTCCAGCAGTGGACGTCGTACAGCTGATGATGATGATGATGGATGTTGACTTAATCACCCACTTACTGAACTGAACTGGGGGTGAAGAACTATATGATAAATAAATAATGGAACTTAACTTTGTTATTTTTAAGTGAGGTCTGGAATCAAATATACAAATTTAATTGGCACCAACAGGAAAGTTAAACTAGACATAGGTACCAAGATTTACGGTCATTACGTCATTCAGACTGTTGGCTCAGATGGAAAGAGCGCCGGGATGGAACCGTTAAGGCGCTGGTTCGAGTCCCGCATCGTCCATAAATTTTGGTACAAACAAAATTTCTTACTTTAACTCACTCTGAGGGTAAATTTTTGCAGTTGGTTGGTTTAATTAAGCTTAAAAAGTATTTTATCAATTCGACTATGCATCGTTGCCGTGGCGCAAACATTTTGGGCGAAAGATTTGCATTAATATTATATATGTACTAGCTGACCCAGCAAACGTTGTATTGCCGATATTAAAATCGCGATACAAAAGTAACTGTTGATCGTAGATGGGTGAAAATTTGAAGTTGTATGTATTTTTTTATGCTGACTCATAATAAAACAAATTTAAAAAAAAATGTCAAAAAAAAATAAAAAAAAATCGTGTCATTAACATTAACATTAAGGGGTTTGAAAAATAGATGTTGGCCGATTCTCAGACCTACTCAATATGCTCACAAAATTTCATGAGAATCGGTCACGCCGTTTCTCCGAAAAGTACGGGAACGAACATTGTGACACGAGAATTTTATATATAAGATATCTACAAAGTCATTAATAAAACGTTGCACAAACTATGCTAATCTAGCTATGCTGTTTGCATTTACTTCGAATACAAAATACATTTTCACTTCCTTCCTAAGTTACAATCCACCGCAGATATGGGCCACTTCAATGATTTTCTTCCATACCATTCTATCCATCCATTCCGTTTCTGTACTCTGTTCGCTAGTTGTCAAAGTTTCCTATGGTGTTCTCTGAGAAAAAATATTTTTTTGGGTTAAATTATAGGTTCGAGTTATAAGTAAATGGGAATCATATATGTCACGAAAATCGCCACATTTATTCTTATGAATTAATAATAAATTATCATCAGATAAAAATTGTCTTGCCTAGCCAAAACGAGGTAACTTATGGGTATCACAACGGCGCCTATTTCTACAGTAATGTAAGCATTACTGTGTTCCGGTCTGAAAGGGCACCGTCTCATTTGCCCGGTCATTTCACTAGCTACGGTGCCCTTCAGACCCAAAACACAGTAATTTTTACACATTACTGCTTCACGGCAGAAATAGGCGCCGTTGTGGTACCCATAATCTAGCCGACATCCTGTGCAAAGGAGCCTCCCACTGGTATATAAATTGAATAATAAATTGTACTAAAGTACTAATTAGAAGCCAGACAATAGACTGATTGCAGACTGATTTGCAAGGAGTTTCAAATAAATTCTTACTATAGTTACCCGTACCATCTTTAACGCATTTTATTTCACTATTGAGATGAAAAGCTCTGCTTATAAGACGCGATCCAAACTTTAAATTTCCCAAGAGAGAAAATATTTTCACTATGAGATTTATATCAGATAGAATTTGAGCTCCCTATACTGCCTTTTATTATGCTCTCAAAGTTATCATTTGTAGATTTACGATCAGATTTCAGTGAAATTTATTCAATTTATTGTTTGAATTTCATACCGACGTCATGTTTGATAGAATTGTTTAATAGAAAAGAATTTCTCTTATAAATTTAAGAACAATTTTTTTAAAACTTACGATTTATACTGTATATTAGGCGTAAAATTTCTGAGGTTTGTTCCAGCTCGTCAAAATTAGCATATTTCGTAGATTAGTCTATCGTAAAATAAAAATCAGAAATTAATCAAAATAAATAAATAAGTAATATTTTATTCATTTCACAGATTAAAAAAATAATTGCTTTATATTTAATTCATACCGAATGAAATTTAATATATTAATTAATATCCAATAATTTAATTTTTTTTACCAAAAGCGGTCATTATTGATGATATAAGATACTAACTGTGTTATTACAAAAAAGTTAAACGTGTGTTGAAAACTTGTTTTAAAAAGTAAGTTCTATTAAAAATCTAAGTCTTAATGTTGTTTAGAGTTCAAAAATCTTTAGTTATTGCTTATATTTATACAAGAGTTGAAGCTTGTCTAAGGTGTGTCAAACGGAGAGATCATATTCCTAAGGAATATTTAGATTGTATGATGACAGATAGATAACAGCTGCAAAAAATTATAGATTGGGTCCACATTATGTTTTCAAAAAAAAGATAATCATTTCCCATTTGACAAATGAGTTGACAAAGAGAATCATTTGATGACCCATATAGTCCACTGGTTAGTTACCCTACCTACAGAGCTAGAGGTCCCGGGTTCGAATCCCGGTAGGCGCAAACATTTGTATGATGAATATGGATGTTTGTTTCCGAGTCATGGATGTTTATATGTATATTTAAGTAAGTATATTGTATTAAATATATCGTTGTCTTGTACCCATAGTAGTACAAGCTATGCCTAGTTTGGGGCGAGACAATTTGTGTAAGAGTGTGTTAATATTAATTCCATGGATCTCGGTATGTTTTAAAGATCATTTTAAGATTATGCATGAAATACAAGATGGCCGCGAGCGAAATTCTTACTATTATTTTAATTATCATTGTAACAATGTGAAAATCGATGCCAATCATACCAGAGAGTTTTTATATATTTTATTATATTCCCTATTTTTTTTGGAGATTTGAAATTTCATTGAGATGTTTCACATCATTCACACACAATGTGACTTGTTTGTAAGAGTTCGGAAGGAAGCACGATGTGCATTTAACGCGGACAAATTCAAGAAAAATAATAAGTGCAGACGCTTAATAAGTGAAAACTTAGATGTTCGGTTTGTAAATAAAATACAACACCGTAACGTCTCTTGTATGTTTGTCCCTTAAGCGCAATGAAAATACCTTTTTATTATTACCGTACGGGTCACGTGGTGTTAAGTCATCACCGCCGCCCACATTCTCTTGCAACACCAGAGGAATCACGGGGGCATTGCCGGCCTTTAAGGAAGGTGTACGCGCTTTTTTTGAAGGTACACATGTCGTATCGTCCCGGAAACACCGCACAAGAAAGCTTATTCCAAAGCTTTTTGTACCTTTTGTTCGTTTTAAAATTGTTAATGCGTTAACTGATGTTCGTTTTGAAGGAAGTATTTTTATGTTTTGTGCTTTATTATTAATTAGTCCTGTTATGTTAAAATGCTTACCTTTACTCTAAAGTATGTATCTACATAAAGATACATTATTTGTTAATGTATTCTCCTTTTTCCTAGTGAAGCAGTAATTTATTTTACGAGATATTTATTAACATAGAAAGAGCTATTAACTTTACAAGTGAGGAGGAAGTTCGTTTTCAGACCCTTAAAGAAAAAAACAAGGGTGTTTTATATGAATAAAAAACAGAAATAAACACCTTTATAATCAAAATATCAGTTATAAAAAAATAAATAATATTATTAAATGTTAAAGAATTCATTGCATTAAATAAAGTATTATACTCAAAAAATTATCAAATATCTATTAACATATACTGCAAAGTAATTAAAAATTTCCGTTAAAAATATTAAATAAACTGCAATATCATCTAATCTAAGTCCTCGACGATGGCGACCACGGAAGACGCAGTGTTGGTAGATCCCCCACAAGATGGACCGATGGTCAAGATTGCCGTAATACATTGGATGAGGTCAGCGCAGGACCGATCGTCGTGGATATCTTTGGGGGAGGCCTTTGTCCAGCAATGGAAGTCTTTGAAGCCGCAACAAATCCTAGTGTTCTTCAATAATCTCCATTAAAACTGCTATGTATTTCAAAATAAATGTTGAATACGAATGTATAAAAAAAGTAATTGTGTATTTTTATGGTAACCGATACAATGTGTTAAAAATTTTGTTACTCATGACTTTCAATCTGATGCCGATACATAATTTTGAATACACACTACTATGGTGCAAGTAAAATTGTTTTTCATTTTAACGAGAAATACTCGCAAGCTCCAGTTTTTTGAGTTTAGTTTAGTTGGTAGAAAAACGATTTTTTGCTAAAATTCATACTTATATTAAAAAAAGACATCAGATTAAAAACAAACTTACATAACTTGGAACATGGAATAACAAAAACATGGGAAGACACAAACATACTTGTGAGGCAACATATTAATCGCGGCTATTTCACTTCTAGCAGCTTCTATTTTATACTTCTGTGGCCACGAAAATCAGAAAAAAGCCTATATCAATTACTTTGATTACATAAAATAGCCATTAACAATAAAATAATTAGTATGTGATTGGTACAACTATATAATTGAAATAAATATCAAAATGTCCCAAAAGTATAATTTCACACGTAAATGAGGTGTTAAAATTTAAGTTTAAGTGTTTAACGTTATATATCTTTTTCTTCTTACGCTAGACTCATAAGACGACAAATTTGTAAAATCTTTTCCATGTACGTAAAGCGAACGCCCCAATATTTTGAAAGACTCTCTCCTATATAAATAGCTATGTTCAGTGTGATACGGTCGTATAATGGGACGCTATTATGTTGTCTTTAGCTCAGCACGTAGCTTCTGTAGCAAAATAATTTTTATTCGTTTTGGGGTCATATCAAAGTGTGCTGCAATAATACATGCTAGTTATAAGATTTAAGGGTTTTTTTTATTGAGTCTCCTGTTCTTTATCATTATTTTGATGTAACTACGTGATATCAAATACTATATTAAGTATAAAGATGGTAACAAAAGTAACAAATCGTGTAATTTTTAGGTGTAACTTTGATTTAGCATTTTTATTGAGGTCACTAATAAGTACTTATTACTCGGTAGGTATTCTAAGGATTCGAAGAACTAATCTGTAATCCATTGAAAATACTGCTAACGTTTGTTTCTTTGTATGTTGTAGTGCTAATTTGCTGACCCAGAAAACGTTGTATTGCCGATATAAAAATCGCGATACAAAAGTAACTGTTGATCGTAGATGGGTGAAAATTTGAAGTTGTATGTATTTTTTAATACTGTCTCATAATCAAACAAATTTAAAAAAAAAATGCAAAAAAAAAAAATACGTGTACCACCCGTAACATTTAGGGGGATGAAAAATAGATGTTGTCAGATTCTAAGACCTACCCAATATGCTCTCAAAATTTCATGAGAATCGGTCAAGCCGTTTCGGAGGAGTTCAAAGTTTAACACCATGACACGAGAATTTTATATATTAGAGATTAATAATATAGTTAGAATTATAATAATATTTAATAGAAGTAACAAACTGAAACTTATAAAAAGTTTTGAGTTATACAATAAGTCAAAGCAATGAAATTGTTCCTCAGTAAAACCACATTATTTTCTATGTTAGTGCTCACAGCTGAATTTCCAAGAAGTTCTAAACTTCTAAAGAGTTCACTGTTAAACATACAACTCGTTTTCCCAAACGAAATTGACCTGTCACGTAGAATAAATACATTGTTATGCTATATTTTAAATGATAAATATTTGCATGTGTATTTTGTGATGATACATATATAGATATTTGTAATGATTTATACGTTTGCTCTTAGATTGCTTTCTTAATAATTTGTGTAATTTAATATTTTTTTGTTTTTATTTGTACAGCTGATGTCAATTGCAATATTAGACTCGTCTGATTGTTGATAACCACATAAATGCTAGTACTTTTAAACTGATACATAAAGCGATTAGGGCGAAATTATTAACTAACCGTTCCAAAATATTCAAAAATGCACAACGTTAATGTTCAAGTTTTCACTTCAGTCGGCACTCTTCTTCCTACCTTCTTCGGCTTTGTTCTGACTTGTACAAAATTTAACGGACATTTATTCTGTTATAAGTTCAAAGTAAACTAGCAATTCCTAACAACAAAATAAGGCGAGAAATCGAATAAGGTCGTGTGGATTTCATCGTTGGGCAACATGTAACAGTGTTGTCATTTTACGTTCCTCAAATTGGTTCATATGGACCTGTGGAAAGAACGCTATTGACTCACAGTAGAAAGATTGTTTTGGAAAAACCGGTCGCTGTATGCGTTTTTATCATAACAAGGAATTTCTTCCCAATCATACTTAACATGACTGGTGTCATTTAGTTAGTGATTTAACTTCAATCTAATCGCACAAATAGATGACCCTATCATGATCGTGCATTTATTCATGCTTCGCTGATCGAGTGTCCATGGGCGGCAGATATTATTCGACTTCTTTATAATTTGTAACCCTTTTTTTTAATAGAATAGTACGAGAAATGAGAGTACGGGTCTACCAAAGATAAATGAGAACCAGAGGTCTTAAAGGTCGACTGACACTTAAAGATTATCTTCTTCAAATTCAAATTCAAAAATTTTTGTTCAAAATAGGATTCAAAATCACTTATTGAACGTCAAAATCTACCACCCATTCAAAAGAGACTGCCTCAGACCTGAGAAGAATGGGCGCAAGAAACTCAGCGGGCTTTTTTTTTTAATATAAAATATGGATTACATTAATTGGATTTCATTGGTAATATCGTACAATAAACATTTATAATTAAAGAGTCTGAGGGTGTTCGCTTTATTCCCAGTCCGTGGTGTGATTAAGAAAATCGTTTATGCTATAATAACCTTTCCCACACAAACGTTTTTTAACAATTCTTTTAAATTTCGTAACACATTTGTTTTGTACATTTTCTGGGATCATATTGTAGAAGCATATACATCGCCCAACAAAAGACTTACTAACTCGACCCAACCGAGTAGTAGGCATTACAAGTTTATGTTTGTTCCTCGTGTTAACATTATTCCTCAATGTGCTTATGAACATACAAAACATTATCGAAAATGTATTGAGAAGCAACAGTCAAAATATTTATTTCTTAAAATTTATAGGAAATTATAGAAATTAAAAAATAGAAATTCTTTAGGACCTAGGTTATAAATCGCGCAAATAGCCCTCTTCTGCAGCACAAATATAGTATTAATATCGGCCGCACTGCCCTATAACAATATACCATAGGACATAATACTATGAAAATAACTAAAGTATACTAATCTCGCCGTATCTATGTCAGTTAGCCGTCTAATTTTCTTAACCGCATATGCTGCAGAACTAAGCCTATTCGCCAATCCTTCAATATGGGGGCCCCACTGCAATTTGGAATCAAGAGTAATGCCAAGAAATATAGCAGATTCCACTGGTTTTACCACCTCTCCATTTAATAAAATATTTGCATCTACATTTTTGACATTTGGCGCGGTGAATTTAATATATTTGGTTTTATGATTATTTAACAATAAGTTATTGGCGCTAAACCAGTACACGATGTCAGATAGAGCATTGTTTACTTCGTCATACAAAACCTGGCTTCGTTTCACTTTGAATATAAGTGAAGTGTCATCCGCAAACAATACCACCTTGTGTTTTTTTTCTACAAGGTTAGGTAGATCATTTATATAAATTAGGAAGAGGAAGGGTCCAAGAATAGACCCTTGTGGTACCCCCATACCGAGAGGAGTACCAGGAGATCTCCTGCCATTCACCTCGACCCTCTGAATCCTATTATTTAAATATGAGATCAGAAGTTCGAGTGCAGATCCTCTTATACCATAGTCTCATAGATTCATGCTGAACACAATCAAAAGCCTTAGATAAATCACAGAAGATACCAAGTGCATTCTGTCCTAATTCCTCCCAGGCCTCAAAAATATTCCTGATGAGTTCAACACCTGCATCCGTAGTCGAGCATCCCCTATTAAAACCAAATTGCTTTATATGAAGTAACTTATAAGTGTTTTAAGTGAGTAAGCATTTGGCTTAAAATAATTTTTTCAAAAATTTTACTAAGGTTCGGCAACACGACAACGAAATAGGGCGATAGTTATTCGGGTCAGAAGTGAGTTCAAGTTAAAGTTCTCAGGAAATTGAATTTAATTTCATTGCTCGATCGGAGACCTCTTGCCGGAGTATTATTTTTGTACAAACTCTTACATGGTCAAATACAATGTAGTAACCTCTTATATAATATTAACCTTGCTGTCCCATATTCATTCCCAAGGTTCAAAATCAAGAGAATCTTCCTAGTTCCTTCTGTAAAAACCAACCTGGGAGTTCAGGCACCTCTCGCTCGAATTCTTCACGAGTACAATAAGTTAAACGATACCAATTCAGAACTTGATATATTCGGTAGTGGGCTGGTCAGGTTTAAAGAAAGTGTTGTTAAGCACTAAGCTGTTACTCAATCTGTATTTGTTAAATAAGTAATTTTTCTTTTTTTTTTCGTCACCATGATTTTAATAAATAAGTTAAATTTATAATTTGTACTTAAATTTTTTATTATTTTTTATTATAGCGATAGTATTATGTAAAATTTCAGAAGTAATTAGGGAGTATTTTTTGTAATTTTTATGTTCACCATAATTGTCCTATACTTTAGAACTACTAAATGTTACATAAGACTAAGAAAATTGTATTGTATATGAATGATGTGGTGAGCTTTAATAAATATTTATTTATTTAAGTTGAAGGTATCCAATTCGTTATGGTTACGAAATATTGTCGCTAACAGTAGCTTTCACAGAGTAGCAGGCTTAGAAGTTTCGTGCAAAGCAGTCGGTGGTGGAATGCCAGATATCAACGTGGTAGGGGTGAAATGACGCAAATAAAATGGAGTTGTTGCAAGGTCTATCATTGAACCAAAGTATTCTTACATTTGTGGATCGTTACAAAATTGTATACTTTGATCATTTGGTACCGATGGTATGCTTTGACTGTGGGTATTTTTTGTAGTGATTCATACTATTTATATAAAATGAAAACGGTTGAAAAAGTAATTCCATTCCTGGGACATGCTTCATTGGTTGCTTTAATTATATTTAAAAACATACCTAGCCATAGACCTTAATTCTAGCTCCAATAACTTATTGAAATACATAAATAAATAGTCATAAAACCAAATATATTAAATTTACCGCGCCAAATGTCAAAAATGTAGATGCGAATATTTTATTAAAGGGAGAGGTGGTAAAACTTTACTCTTGATTCCAAATTGCAGTGGGGCAAATTGCATTCCATATTGAAGGATTGGCGAATAGGCTTAGTTCTGCAGCATATGCAGTTAAGAAAATTAGACGGTTAACTGACATAGATACGGCGCGATTAGTATAGTTTAGTTATTTTCATGTACTATGGTATATTGTTATGGAGCAGTGCGGCCGATATTAATACCATCTTTGTGCTGCAGAAAAGGGCTTTTCGCGCGATTTATAACCTAGGTCCTAAAGAATCATGAGGAGAAAAATTTAAAGAAATAAACATTTTGACTGTTGCTTCACAATACATTTTTGATAATGTTCTGTATGTTAATAAGCAGCATAATAGTTTGGGGCAAGACAATTTGTGTAAGAGTGTGTCAATATTATTGTTATTATTATTTCTTCGGTATGTTTTAAAAATCATTATAATATTATGCATGAAATACAAGATGGCCGCGAGCAAAATTCTTACTATTATTTTAATTATCATTGTAACAATATGAAAATCGATGCCAATAATACCAGAGAGTTTTTATATATTTTATTATATTCCCTATTTTTTTTTAGAAATTTGAATCAAATCATTTACACACAACGTGACTTGTTTATAAGAGTTCGGAATGAAGCACGATGTGCATTTAACGCGGACAAATTCAAGAAAAATAATAAGTGCAGACGCTTAATAAGTGAAAACTTAGATGTTCGGTTTGTAAATAAAAGACAACACCGTAACGTCTCTTGTATGTTTATCCCTTAAGCGCAATAAAAATACCTTTTTATTATGGACTAGGGGGACAAACGAGCGTACGGGTAACCTGGTGTTAAGTGATCACCGCCACCCACATTCTCTTGCAACACCAGAGGAATCACGGGGCATTGCCGGCCTTTAAGGAAGGTGTACGCGCTTTTTTTGAAGGTACCCATGTCGTATCGTCCCGGAAACACCGCACAAGAAAGCTTATTCCAAAGCGTTTTGTACCTTTTGTTCGTTTTAAAATTGTTAATGCGTTAACTGATGTTTTGTGCTTAATTATTAATTAGTCCTGTTATGTTAAAATGCTTACCTTTACTCTAAAGTATGTATCTACATAAAGATACATTATTTGTTAATGTATTCTCCTTTTTCCTAGTGAAGCAGTAATTTATTTTACGAGATATTTATTAACATAGAAAGAGCTATTAACTTTACAAGTGAGGAGGAAGTTCGTTTTCAGACCCTTAAAGAAAAAAACAAGGGTGTTTTATATGAATAAAAAACAGAAATAAACACCTTTATAATCAAAATATCAGTTATAAAAAAATAAAAAATATTATTAAATGTTAAAGAATTCATTGCATTAAATAAGGTATTATACTCAAAAAATTATCAAATATCTATTAACATATACTGCAAAGTAATTAAAAATTTCCGTTAAAAATATTAAATAAACTGCAATATCATCTAATCTAAGTCCTCGACGATGGCGACCACGGAAGACGCAGTGTTGGTAGATCCCCCACAAGATGGACCGATGGTCAAGATTGCCGTAATACATTGGATGAGGTCAGCGCAGGACCGATCGTCGTGGATATCTTTGGGGGAGGCCTTTGTCCAGCAATGGAAGTCTTTGAAGCCGGAACAAATCCTAGTGTTCTTCAATAATCTCCATTAAAACTGCTATGTATTTCAAAATAAATGTTGACTACGAATGTATAAAAAAAGTAATTGTGTATTTTTATGGTAACCGATACAATGTGTTAAAAATTTTGTTATTCATGACTTTCAATCTGATGCCGATACATAATTTTGAATACACACTACTATGGTGCAACTAAAATTTTTTTCATTTTAACGAGAAATACTCGCAAGCTCCAGTTTTTTGAGTTTAGTTTAGTTGGTAGAAAAACGATTTTTTGCTTAAATTCATACTTATATTAAAAAAAGACATCAGATTAAAAACAAACTTACATAACTTGGAACATGGAATAACAAAAACATGGGAAGACACAAACATACTTGTGAGGCAACATATTAATCGCGGCTATTTCACTTCTAGCAGCTTCTATTTTATACTTCTGTGGCCACGAAAATCAGAAAAAAGCCTATATCAATTACTTTGATTACATAAAATAGCCATTAACAATAAAATAATTAGTATGTGATTGGTACAACTATATAATTGAAATAAATATCAAAATGTCCCAAAAGTATAATTTCACACGTAAATGAGGTGTTAAAATTTAAGTTTAAGTGTTTAACGTTATATATCTTTTTCTTCTTACGCTAGACTCATAAGACGACAAATTTGTAAAATCTTTTCCATGTACGTAAAGCGAACGCCCCAATATTTTGAAAGACTCTCTCCTATATAAATAGCTATGTTCAGTGTGATACGGTCGTATAATGGGACGCTATTATGTTGTCTTTAGCTCAGCACGTAGCTTCTGTAGCAAAATAATTTTTATTCGTTTTGGGGTCATATCAAAGTGTGCTGCAATAATACATGCTAGTTATAAGATTTAAGGGTTTTTTTTATTGAGTCTCCTGTTCTTTATCATTATTTTGATGTAACTACGTGATATCAAATACTATATTAAGTATAAAGATGGTAACAAAAGTAACAAATCGTGTAATTTTTAGGTGTAACTTTGATTTAGCATTTTTATTGAGGTCACTAATAAGTACTTATTACTCGATAGGTATTCTAAGGATTCGAAGAACTAATCTGTAATCCATTGAAAATACTGCTAACGTTTGTTTCTTTGTATGTTGTAGTGCTAATTTTACAATTTAAATATTATCATATTATAACTAGCTGACCCAGAAAACGTTGTATTGCCGATATAAAAATCGCGATACAAAAGTAACTGTTAATCGTAGATGGGTGAAAATTTGAAGTTGTATGTATTTTTTAATACTGTCTCATAATCAAACAAATTTAAAAAAAAATGCCAAAAAAAAAAAATACGTGTACCACCCGTAACATATAGGGGGATGAAAAATAGATGTTGTCAGATTCTAAGACCTACCCAATATGCTCTCAAAATTTCATGAGAATCGGTCAAGCCGTTTCGGAGGAGTTCAAAGTTTTAACACGAGAATTTTATATATTAGAGATTAATAATATAGTTAGAATTATAATAATATTTAATAGTAGTAACAAACTGAATCTTATAAAAAGTTTTGAGTTATACAATAAGTCAAAGCAATGAAATTGTTCCTCAGTAAAACCACATTATTTTCTATGGGCAGCAGATATTATTCGACTTCTTTATAATGCGTAACCCTTTTTTTTAATAGAATAGTACGAGAAATGAGAGTACGGGTCTACCAAAGATAAATGAGAACCAGAGGTCTTAAAGGTCGACTGACACTTAAAGATTATCTTTTCAAATTCAAATTCAAATATTTTTATTCAAAATAGGATTCAAAATCACTTATTGAACGTCAAAATCTACCACCCATTCAAAAGAGACTGCCTCAGACCTGAGAAGAATGGGCGCAAGAAACTCAGCGGGCTTTTTTTTTTAATATAAAATATGGATTACATTGGTAATATCGTACAATAAACATTTATAATTAAAGAGTCTGAGGGTGTTCGCTTTATTCCCAGTCCGTGGTGTCATTAAGAAAATCGTTTATGCTATAATAACCTTTCCCACACAAACGTTTTTTAACAATTCTTTTAAATTTCGTAACACATTTGTTTTGTACATTTTCTGGGATCATATTGTAGAAGCATATACATCGCCCAACAAAAGACTTACTAACTCGACCCAACCGAGTAGTAGGCATTACAAGTTTATGTTTGTTCCTCGTGTTAACATTATTCCTCAATGTGCTTATGAACATACAAAACACTATCGAAAATGTATTGAGAAGCAACAGTCAAAATATTTATTTCTTAAAATTTTTAGGAAATTATAGAAATTAAAAAATAGAAATTCTTTAGGACCTAGGTTATAAATCGCGCGAATAGCCCTCTTCTGCAGCACAAATGTAGTATTAATATCGGCCGCACTGCCCTATAACAATATACCATAGGACATAATACTATGAAAATAACTAAAGTATACTAATCTCGCCGTATCTATGTCAGTTAGCCGGCTAATTTTCTTAACCGCATATGCTGCAGAACTAAGCCTATTCGCCAATCCTTCAATATGGGGGCCCCACTGCAATTTGGAATCAAGAGTAATGCCAAGAAATATAGCAGATTCCACTGGTTTTACCACCTCTCCATTTAATAAAATATTTGCATCTACATTTTTGACATTTGGCGCGGTGAATTTAATATATTTGGTTTTATGATTATTTAACAATAAGTTATTGGCGCTAAACCAGTACACGATGTCAGATAGAGCATTGTTTACTTCGTCATACAAAACCTGGATTCGTTTCACTTTGAATATAAGTGAAGTGTCATCCGCAAACAATACCACCTTATGTTTTTTTTCTACAAGGTTAGGTAGATCATTTATATAAATTAGGAAGAGGAAGGGTCCAAGAATAGACCCTTGTGGTACCCCCATACCGAGAGGAGTACCAGGAGATCTCCTGCCATTCACCTCGACCCTCTGAATCCTATTATTTAAATATGAGATCAGAAGTTCGAGTGCAGATCCTCTTATACCATAGTCTCATAGCTTCCTGACCAGCGTTGAATGCTGAACACAATCAAAAGCCTTAGATAAATCACAGAATATACCAAGTGCATTCTGTAATTCCTCCCAGGCCTCAAAAATATTCCTGATGAGTTCAACACCTGCATCCGTAGTCGAGCATCCCCTATTAAAACCAAATTGCTTTATATGAAGTAACTTATAAGTGTTAAAGTGAGTAAGCATGTGGCTTAAAATAATTTTTTCAAAAATTTTAACTAAGGTTCGGCAACACGACAACGAAATAGGGCGATAGTTATTCGGGTCAGAAGTGAGTTCAAGTTAAAGTTCTCAGGAAATTGAATTTAATTTCATTGCTCGATCGGAGACCTCTTGCCGGAGTATTATTTTTGTACAAACTCTTACACGGTCAAATACAATGTAGTAACCTCTTATATAATATTAACCTTGCTGTCCCATATTCATTCCCAAGGTTCAAAATCAAGAGAATCTTCCTAGTTCCTTCTGTAAAAACCGACCTGGGAGTTCAGGCACCTCTCGCTCGAATTCTTCACGAGTACAATAAGTTAAACGATACCAATCCAGAACTTGATATATTCGGTAGTGGGCTGGTCAGGTTTAAAGAAAGTGTTGTTAAGCACTAAGCTGTTACTCAATCTGTATTTGTTAAATAAGTAATTTTTCTTTTTTTTTTCGTTACCATGATTTTAATAAATAAGTTAAATTTATAATTTGTACTTAAATTTTTTATTTTGTTTTTATTATAGCGATAGTATTATGTAAAATTTCAGAAGTAATTAGGGAGTATTATTTGTAATTTTTATGTTCACCATAATTGTCCTATACTTTAGAACTACTAAATGTTACATAAGACTAAGAAAATTGTACTGTATATGAATGATGTGGTGAGCTTTAATAAATATTTATTTATTTAAGTTCAAGGTATCCAATTCGTTATGGTTACGAAATATTGTCGCTAACAGTAGCTTTCACAGAGTAGCAGGCTTAGAAGTTTCGTGCAAAGCAGTCGGTGGTGGAATGCCAGATATCAACGTGGTAGGGGTGAAATGACGCAAATAAAATGGAGTTGTTGCGAGGTCTATCATTGAACCAAAGTATTCTTACATTTGTGGATCGTTACAAAATTGTATACTTTGATCATTTGGTACCGATGGTATGCTTTGACTGTGGGTACTTTTTGTAGTGATTCATACTATTTATATAAAATAATGAAAACGGTTGAAAAAGTAATTCCATTCCTGGGACATGCTTCATTGGTTGCTTTAATTATATTTAAAAACATACCTAGCCATAGACCTTAATTCTAGCTCCAATAACTTATTGAAATACATAAATAAATAGTCATAAAACCAAATATATTAAATTTACCGCGCCAAATGTCAAAAATGTAGATGCGAATATTTTATTAAAGGGAGAGGTGGTAAAACTTTACTCTTGATTCCAAATTGCAGTGGGGCAAATTGCATTCCATATTGAAGGATTGGCGAATAGGCTAAGTTCTGCAGCATATGCAGTTAATAAAATTAGACGGTTAACTGACATAGATACGGCGCGATTAGTATAGTTTAGTTATTTTCATGTCCTATGGTATATTGTTATGGAGCAGTGCGGCCGATATTAATACCATCTTTGTGCTGCAGAAAAGGGCTTTTCGCGCGATTTATAACCTAGGTCCTAAAGAATCATTAAGAGAAAAATTTAAAGAAATAAACATTTTGACTGTTGCTTCACAATACATTTTTGATAATGTTCTGTATGTTAATAAGCACATTGAAGAATTTTCTGTCTTCTGTTATTTTGAATAAAAATATTTGAATTTGAATTACTAGACGACCGCTATAGCTCAGTGGTTAGTGACCCTGCCTAATGATCTAAAGGTCCCGGGTTAGAATCCCGGTAGGTGCAAACATTAATATGATGAATATGGATGTTTGTTTCCGACTCATGGATGTTTATAAGTATTTATGTATGTTTAACTATATATATTGTATTAAATATAATATAGTTGTCCTGTACCCATAGTACAGGCTATGCCTAGTTTGTGGCAAGATAATTTGTGTAACAGTGTGTTAATTTTGAAATCGATGTGGCAAGGGAGGCTCCCACTGGTAAAATTTCTTCACATATAATGATTTTGACTTTCGTTGATGTACTTGGGTAGACTCAAACGTAAGCCAAAATATTATTACCAGGCTATTTAAAAGCAGACAAGAGTTACACGACTCTGTAACTGAACGGGCAGACAGATTACTGTACCGAAAACTAGAGAGCTGATAAATTAATTCACAGTACAGTCTACCCAGTAAAACTGCATAACTTTGCTTTTGCGTATGGTCTCTCACAATTGATTGAGTGGCCAAGTAGGAGATACACATGCTTTCTTAATTATATCTTCTATCGACAACAAATTTCCAAAAATACAAAATTTCTATCAACATCCATAGGACTTTTAACCTTTTCCTAGTAAGGTTATTTCATCTTCTTCATTTAGTGTCACCTCAGCCATGAAAGTTGGCCATCAGCCTTATTAAATAGTCATCGTATCCCAGTTCAATGTTTTACCCAAGAATGATACCCACCATCAAATAATTGCATAGCTCCCAATGATATTTAAAAGTATAGATAGGTTACGTAGACAACATTCGGTGTTTGAAAATGATACACTAACGCACACATGAATAATTGAAATTACACGTCAAAGAAGGATAGTAAATGCAATTATCGCAAGCGAAAAAGAGATAACTCTAATTTGCTAATTGCTTCGTATTTGTATTGAGAAAATACAGTTAATTCATCAGATATGATTTTTTACCGGTCACCGTTATATTTGCCTAAATTACGATTCATTAATGAGTTCATGTAGTAAAAGCTATAAAGTAGTAAAACTGCATTGAAATTAGGTAGATAATATGTCATTGATTTTATAAAAAAATAATTTAATATTGATTATAATATATAGCCACATTGATGATATTAATTATTTATATATAAAATAAGAAAAAAACATACGGACACCAAAACAAAACCGAAAGGTTTTACTAACAACGGCTCCCAAAAAGTTTTAAGATTACATTATTATTTTTTGTATCTTATATTATTTATGAATGTCTTTTTGTTGAGGGTTTATTACAATAAGGTAATGGGGGAAGAAGAAAATGATCCATTGATTCTTCTGCAGTTAGCAAGGGATATACTGAAAAAACTCCTACGTAAACAAATAGCACTCACTGTCTACATCCGCTACCTACCCTAAAACTTGTTTTAGTAGTTTGATAGTTCAGCTACCTATATACGCACTTGTTTATTAAAAATTATTACATTCACTAAAACAATGACTTTTTTACATCATTTCCTAAAATATTCTACCACGATCATCCCGCAACAGACAGCATCAATATTTTGTCATTTCTGTAGGTACGTTAATCTATGATCGGCTTGCCGGCGATCGGCATGGCAACATATTTATTTTGTTACATAAATGATGTAACAAAATAAATGTAACATGATTTCTTAACTGTGGTATGTAACTCTATGATTTTTTTTTACTTTTGTAATTAGTGCATCTTCCCATAACACAAAACGGCATTTTAATGTTGTACCTATATCAAATTGTAAGCAATTCTGTCAACAACAAACGCGTGTGTACCGTTTTCGTATCGAGATAGCGACTACGACAAAAGGAACCAATTGACAAAACTTAGGCGATTGATTTTGGCGCGCTAGTGACATATCTACCTCTTTTAATACTATAATATCATTGATAGCTCCTCT
This sequence comes from Leptidea sinapis, assembly GCF_905404315.1. Taxonomy (NCBI): domain Eukaryota; kingdom Metazoa; phylum Arthropoda; class Insecta; order Lepidoptera; family Pieridae; genus Leptidea; species Leptidea sinapis. The sequence continues at coordinate 8,379,757 of NC_066286.1, read as the reverse complement.
ATTTGAGGTATACCTGATATATTATCATATTGTCGCGTGGCAACGCTTCGACGTACATGACGAGATTTGTCAAACTTCATAACGCGTAGCAACGCTCCGACGTACATGACGAGACCTGTCAAACTTCATAACGCGTAGCAACGCTCCGACGTACATGACGTGAGCTGTCAAACTTCATATCGCGTAGCAACGTTCCGACGTACATGACGAGAGCTGTCAAACTTCATATCGCGTAGCAACGCTTCGACGTACATGAAGAGAGTTGTCAAACTTCATATGGCGTAGCATTGCTTCGACGTACATGACGAGAGTTGTCAAACTTTAAGGCATTGATTATTTCGGCGGCGCCGTCAACAGTCCTAGCTCAGCTGAAAAGTTACGTCATAAGTTACGTTAATAAGTAGACCCGGGTTCGATACACTTACCAGTGTAAGGATTTTTTTTGGGTTTCGAAAGATTAAGAGAAATTTCTAGTAAGTTCAGGATCAAATCGAACAGAGAAAAAGGGATGGAAAATGTGTAGCAGGATAAAACCAGTTAACAACAAAATCGTATGTGAAAAGGGAAAAAAAGGAAGGGGAGAAAAAGTAGTGAAAAGTGGAAAGTGATTAAGAAGAAAGAAGAAGATAGAAGATAACTAGTGTTCGGTGCGGTGTGATATGCTGAAGGCACTGCCATCGACAAGAGGAACAGCGGCGGACCGGCGAAGAGCAAGTTTGAAAAATGAACGCAAATAAAGACCTCGTTCCTTTTAGCGTAGTATTTTTTTTCCAATCCCTGACCCACTCGCGTCAATATTATCTGCAAAATATTAGTTTAACCAAACCGCTATTCCAGTGGAATGCTAAATCTCCCTGTTTGTTGGTGTGTACAATATCTAAAGTCTGTTTTAGTTCCTAGTTACACGACAGCTGCAACTCATTACAATGCATGAAGAGTTACGAATTTGAGAACATTTCTCAATTTTCAATGCTGATTTTATTGTATAGAAAACATAACATAAAATATTAACTGTTATTTTTAAGTTAGCATTATAGAAATCTATTTTTCACCCAAATTTTTACGTATGATATACGACTAAATAATGTCGACCACAGCCGTTTTTGCAATAACTGTTAAGTGTCAAAATACATCAAGCTTCGGCATGCATTAATTCGCCACGATTGGCGCAGATGCGCCCGAAGCTAGTCTCTAAGCGAAATATTAATGCTCTGTAATTGCTATTTACATGACGTGTAATGACACAAATGTAAGGTTATAAGACAAAGTAAAACAAATTTAACAATAAAATCATTTAATCAGGGGGAATATAAAGCCTTTTCTTATAAAACTGGATAATTATTATAAAATTACTATGGATTTCGTCTCCGTAATAAGGATTAAACAAAATTAAAAATGTTAGCATGTAACACATAAAACATTTTGTAATTATTTACAATTTACTAAAAATATTTCTTCTGAAGATTTTTCTTTGATACAGACATAATAATTCATTATGTGACAGTTTGAATTTAGTTCATGTGGTAGCATACGTGAGGCGATATGTTTTCTCTAATGCAAGGTAAATACCGAACGACGCTGCACAATTTCGACAATTGCGAAAAAGTTGAGACACATCGCACGAATTGGTCAGCACATAGGCCGGATCTTAATCCAATTGATTACGTTAAGTACAATTTAAAAGTAACGGTTTAAGCATGAAATCCTGTGCCCAAAACAGTGGCAGCACTAAAAATTTTAAACTCACAAAAATGGGACAATAATCCGCAGAGTCGTTTAAAACCCTAATCAGACCTGATTTTAATTGGAACCGATTAAAATCCGTAGACGTGGAGGTAAAGCACATCATTGAAATATCATGACCTTATTTTTTTATAGATCATTACAACCTTTTCAATTAAATCCGTCAGAGTCAGTAATATTTGCACACAAGGCAACTTACAACCTGATAGAATGTAATTAAATTGAATGTAAGACTGATAGGGAGACTAAATTTAATGTAACACCTACTTGTACCCACATTAGAGCGAATAAACTATTATTTATTTTATTTAACAATTTATGTTCAAGTTATCGTTTTTGTTACAAATACAATTGAAGTGTCGGTTCCAATAAACAAAACCTTTTGCAAATTTAGTTAAAGTATTTATAACAAATCATAATATTATACTTTGATAAATTTTATGTGACCGGTCCGTATACACTATAATAGTAAAGTAAGAACAACAATTTTGATGCTATTATAAAGCGGTATATTCGGTAGAAAAGGTAGATAAGGGAATGGAAGAGCTTACAATATTTGTTTGTATTTCTGGATCTACTTCTGGTAGTGACAATGTCGAGCTACCAGCTGCCGTTACCCTAGGACCCATATTATCATACGTAGGCTTTATAAAACATGTCCTGCTTCGCCTGGGCAGTGTTGCTCCACCTCCCAATAAATCTGGATATTTGTTATCATGACCAGCTACTTGCACTGATATAAAAATATTACTGTACGGTGCTGGTAATGAAAACTCGGCTGGAGGTGGGGGAAATGTTTCATCAATACCTTCTACGGTTAATTGAACAGGCTCCATACAAATTTCTGCATCATCGCTTTCCAGCGAGATAGATCCGTCATATATTTCACATCCATATGATGAGCCCATATCTGTACTCGATCTTTCACAACTAACAGCTAAGGAGGTATCTAATAACTTCTTTTCCTGATCGGTATAGCTTCGGCTGGGTGGCATTCTTCGACGACGAGTCTTCCAAAGGATACAAGTAGCTACAAAGCCAGCCCCTGCCATGGCTAGCATAGAGCCTATAGTTATAAATAGATTTGAGTGATCTGGTGCAGTACTAGTGGTCGCAGTTCTAGCTTTAGGTAGAGATATAGTTAAAAAGGCACTAGCTTCACCGACATTGCTCTTAGCTGTGCACTTCCATTCACCTGCAAAATCGCTGGTGACATTATTAATAGTTACATTAATCCATTGTGCACTTTTATTTACTATATCCTCTATATATTCTTCATTATGTCTTAAACGGTATCTTTGTATTAAAATATCACTATTCCTATTGGAATCATTTTTCATTTCTTTGAGATGGAAAGACCAAGAAACTGAGGGTATCGGGTCACCTTTTATAAAGCATCCAAATGTAATATCTGCACCTGCTTCCGTTCTTAAGACAGATGGACTTGTTTGTGCTGAAGGTGGACAAACCAAATCTTTACTTTTCAGTCCCCTCCATGAAATGTCTTTCTGGTTAGCAGGCCCTGCGCAAACCACCTCTTCACTGCCTAAATTACTCATTAGAAACCATTCATGAAATTCTCTTAACTTGCAATCACAATACCAAGGGTTTTGAGAGAGTGTCAGGGTTTTTATAAAGGGCAAATTAAAAGTTTCTTGATGGAGATAAGTGAGCTCATTTTGATGGATGTACACAATTTCAAGAGCCTGCAGATTTACAAATGCAAATGCATGTATTTTTCTCAGTTGACAGCGAGAAAGTTCTAACTTCTTCAAATGTTGCAGGGGTGGGAATTGTTCAGCGACTAACTTACTCAAAGGGTTGTCATTTAACACGAGAAGCCTCAGCCGTTCATTTCCTTTGAAAGTGTCAGGAGCGAGTTGCATAAGTTCGTTCCTTGACAGATCTAATTCGATCAAAATTCGCAGTTCTCTGAAAGCGTTCTGGTGCAAGAAATGCAAATTTGTTGCACTCAAATTCAATCGTTGGAGGTTTAACAGTTCTGTGTGCACAAATGTATCTTCTTGCAGTTGTTTTAAAGGGTTCCCATTTAGATATAGTACTTGGATGTCCGATGCCAGTCGTGGGATGATATTGAGTCCAGCATTTACACATGAAGCAGTTTTCTTGCCCGAAGACCATTTGCATTGGCATTCTGCTATATGAGCACAGGTCAACCAGTCACTTCCTATGGGAGTGATGTGAAATACTACGAATAACAAGTAACAGTTTGCTCGAATTCCCATCTCATATTAATATCTGATTTTGATGTACCTGTAACAAGAAACAAAATTATTTATAGATTTTTTATATAAAATATTTAATGTTACTTAAAAATAATTATTGGAACTAAGACTTCTAGCTTTAAATAATTAAAATTATAATCAAGATGCAAGTTTCATAAAATATTTTTGAATGTTGAAGCTGTCTTAAAATATTGTAGTTACAATAAGAGGGTACACAGACATACAGAAAAACAAGCATTTATGAATTCTACAGAAAAGATATACAATAAGTGCCTCCTGATTTACGTTGTTGTAATTACTAGCTGACCTCAAGGGATTTCTAATCAAAGTAAAATGAATCCCTAAACGATACGTATCTTTTTGATAAAGAGTTAAGTAAAAGTTCTTAAGAAATGAGTATTTTAATTAAGTAGGATACACATTAACAAGCCTCGTTGTAGAAAATTGTATTTAATTTAAAACATTTTATACAAAAGGCAACAAGTATGTTTAATAACAATGAATTCACGTTAACAACACAGCATCGTCCTTTACGGTTCTTTCATAAATAAAATTAATAGTGCTAGTTAGATACAAGAAAATAACTACTTATTTACGTACACAGCGAAGTTTAATGTGCTTTTTAATAAATGAAGGTAGTTTGAAATATGAGACTGCACTGAGAATATCTTTCACTAGTAAACAATGTTTAATTTAACTTTCAGCAGTAATTTCCAAGTATACATATACTTGTAGGGTCAATTCTTGCAACAAATTTTTGAATTCCCAACCGAATGGGCTATTATTTAAATTAAAACTATTTTATGATTTTTCGTCTGTCTAAAAGGATTAAAATCCAAAAATTTGACTTACTTGTTATATTTTTTTGTACTGACAAACAGACGATAAACTGATGCAATAAGATTTATGTAAACATTAATGAAGTTTATTAACATTTCTTTTGTTTTTTGGAATTATTCTAGAAGAATATGCTTCTCCCATCAAAAGGCAAAATGCAACTTTGCTGATAAGCTGGTAATGTTCCTGCTTCTTATATTTTGAAACACATATCTACTGGATTTTTTTTATGTACATATATAACTTTGTCCAAATATTACATTATAAATATTTTATTTCTTTTATTATCTCTCAATTATTCTGTAGGACCTAAATAAACAGCGCTAATAGCCCTCGACCTACATCGAACAAATATTATTGACATCGGCTGAATTGTCCTAAAATAAACTCCGAGTAAATACATCATGACAGTGACCTTGCTCATAGGGCGAGAGCATAAGACCAGAGCGTACGAGTCGTAATTAAAGTTTAAAATAATAATTAATTAATAATAATTGATGACTAAAAAAAATTGAGACAACAACGCGATATAAATTTCTTCTCTGTAATTTAGGGAAAAAAATGTTATTTGGAGTAATATTAGCTGAACGTTTATGTTGAATACAAATATTTCGAGGTTAATTAATGATTTTTTAGTTACAAAATGTGATTTGGAAAAATAAAAAGTACAAAACCATCCAACGCATTATTTCATACATTATAGTATATATTTAGTAAATGTTGGTTACATTTAGTTGAATTAAATTAATTTAGTTGAATTAAGAGAAAAATGTTTTTGTAAAATGATATAAGGAACGAGACGAGCAGGAAGTTTAGCTGATGGTAATTGATACGCCCTGCCCATTACAATGCAGTGCCACTCAGGATTCTTGAAAACTCAAAAATTCTGAGCGGCACTACAATTGCGCTCGTCACCTTGAAACATATACGATGAGCCAACCGTTCGAGTGACGGATCTTCGTTTATCTTGGTATGTCTTGTTTAACTCTCCGGTTCCATCTGAAGATTCTACTTGTTGATAACCTGATAAATTATTGGGGTTGAGAGCATTCATAAATTTTGGTTACATAATATAATATAATTAATCTTAGAAGTGAGGGATATCACTTTAAAAATAACTTATTGCTAAGACATAAATGTGTAATGTAATTAATGTAAAAGTATAAAAGCGAGTTTTATATCTTCTGTGATTATGAATTAACCTTAACATAAAATTTTGATTTCGTTCTGTTTTATACAACATACAGTTTTGACAAAAATTTCAATTTACGATAACCGAAAACCAAGAAGTAGCTTGGTTGGAGACTTACGTGTTAGCCTCCAAAGCAAGCCACTGTGAGAATGTGCTGAAGATTCATTTTGTATACAAGTTAAGAAATACTTATATTATTCTATACTTGGCTTGTAATATAAGTATAGGTAACAAGCTAAAGATGTTTTATTTTTTATGTAAAATAAGGACAAATTTTTATACTATAATACCAGTGGGATGCTCCTTTGTGCAGGATGCCGGCTAGATATGGATACTACAACGGCGCCTATTTCTGCCTGCATTATTGTGTTTAGGTGTGAAGGGTGCCGTAGCTAGTGAAATTACTGGGCAAATGAGACAACAGAATTTTTGTATTTTTCAAGAATCCTGAGTGACACTGTATTGTCATTACAATACCTACCCATTGCTAGGGCGTATCAAATACCATCAACTGAACGTCCTGCTCGTCTCGTCTCTTAATTTCATAAAAAAAACTTAGAAACCTTAACTTCGGGCCTTACAGAATGATTGACATATCTCAAAGCTGCAGACCAAACTAAATATCAGAACTATTTGTCTTGTAGCCGTTTGAGCAAAGTGGATATTATTGTTCGGTCATGTGTCTTTTGGTGCGTCAAGTGTTTGATATGAAATTCTATTATGAAAATAATCTGATAATAATGACAGGCAATCTATCGTTTCAATGGGTTAAAGATTAAATATGATCCTTTAACCCAATATTAAGTGAGGATTTGTGACGTCATTGGCTGTCAGCCAAGTTGAACCTCTGTTTGATGCCTTTGTAATTAACCACTGTCTCTAGTGATTTTTAAGTGATTAAGCTTCGAAATAGATTTTGTAGGAGTGTTGTTAGCAGTTCATAGGTACGTTTAGTCTATTTAAAGGTCACCAACCCAAAGTATATAAATAATATTTATAGTACTATAACCATACTCGGTATACAATATGGATATTGTATGTAATATCTGACCCTGTTACTAAAACAGGATTCTTGAAAATATAAATGTATACATTTATAATATAATTTAATTGAAATTCTTAATTCAGTAATATGAAAAAACAAAAAGCGACTGTTAGTCTCTACTTTCAGCAATGCACGCACACTGAAATAAAGAGTGACGAATCGCTAGTGTAAACGTATTTATAAACCTGGCCTGTTATAATGCGTTGCATTACAGCAAGAGCTCTATCTAGACGTATATATTATCTAAGGAGGATGCCATTACAATAATGGCACCAAAACGAAGAGAATTTGTGTCGAAGGGTCGGTGCATTTCCTATCGGCCTTTAGACAAACCCGTTTAGCCTAGGGACCCTAGGCTAGGTTGTAGGTACTAGTTAAGTTTACAAATTAAAGTCACATTTAAATATTCACTTCACCTGTTATATCTCTCATAAATACTTAACCGAACTAGTAAATTTAAGTAAATTACATATTATATATTATACTACATCTGGACTATCTTGGCAAACGTTCAGTATGGATATTTTTCCAAATCTTAAGATTGATAACCATGACAATGGCTAATTCGGAAATTCTTAGAGAACTCGATACGCCCGATGACTTTTGCCATATTGCACATAGTCCTGACTGTTGTAGAACTCTTGTTAACACTAAATTTGATATTAAAATTCTGACCTTTAATATAAGAAGTATCAACCGTAATTTCAATAGCTTTTGTGGTGACCCTGTCTTGATTTAGTATGCTTTTTGACGTTATAGTATTGACCGAATGCTGGATACATGAGGACTCTATACCCCAAATAGAGGGATACAATTTTTTTAGAACTAATAAATACATAATATTTGCTCTAATGGTGATAGTCAAATGGCTTCTTGCGCGAAATATCTTTGTTTGTTAGCAGAGCTAAACCTTCAGCCTATCGTAAATAAACCTACACGAATTGATTCGTGCCTAGATCACATTCACGTAACTTCTAAGTACCACTCGGAGTCAGTTATTTATAAATCAGATATTACAGATCATGATATTGTAATTGCCGGAATAGTAACTAAAGATACCAAACAACATAAAACGAAGAATTAAGACAGGCTGACTGGACAGAAGTCTATAATAGCAATGATATAAACAAAGCAGTATCTGTTTTTGATACTATTCTAACAAACATTATAAGCAAACATTTAGAAGAGAAACGAATAAGTCGATCCAGAATTACTTTCAAGCCTTGGATGACGCCTGGTCTAATTAGGTGTGCTAGACACAAAGACCGCTTACATTTACACTTACGTAATAATCTTAACAATAACACGGTCAGACTCATTTACATACGTTACAGAAATGTTTACTATATCTTTTGCGAAAACTAAAACACAAACATGGGTCATTTGAATTGGAAAAAAACAAACAAAAAGAAAATAAATCAAGTACCACTAGAAATCACCAATATTAAAGATACTGTAACGGAATCTCTGGATTATTCCAATGAATATTTTGCAGGCATAGGTAAAACTCTTGCAAACAAGATACTCACAGCATGCAATGAAACAGAAGTTTCACTCGCTAGTAAGATAATACTCGAAAATACTCCAGCGCAATCATTTTTCTTACTCATTTCCTTTCTTAAAAATTTCCCACTCATGAACGAGAAATTGAATCCTTGATAAGTAACTAATCTTGACAGTGCTCCTGGACTGGATGGAATATCAAACCGCCTTTTGAATATTAGCAAAAAATATATTACTCCCCCCCTGACGACCATATGTAATCTAAGTTTATCTCAAGGCATTTTTCCTACTGCCTGGAAAATGGCTGCAATTGTTCCTATTCATAAGTCGGGTAACAAATTGAATCCTACGAACTATAGACCGATTTCTTTATTAGGATCATTCTCAAAAATTTTGAAAAAACTAGTACACAAGCGATTGACAAGTTTTCTTGACGCACATAAAATAATATCTGACAGACAATTCGGGTTTCGCACTAAAAAATCAACGGAAAACGCTGTAGACTTTGTAACAAAAATTATTTCTTCCAAACTAGATAAGCAGCAAGCATGTATCGGTGTATTTTTAGACCTCGCGAAGGCTTTTGATACAGTCTGTATTCCTATACTTTTACGAAAACTTGAGCTCCTAGGTATTCGAGGAAATTGCCTGAACTGGTTCAAAAGCTATTTAATGTGCCGAACTCAGTGTTTTATAGTTGATCATAAGAAAAGCAGTCCAAGTACAATAGATTTTGGCGTCCCCCAAGGAAGTATATTAGGCCCCACGTTATTCCTTTTGTATATAATTGACATCAAAACTAAAGTATCCAGCTCTGACGTCATCTGTTATGCCGATGATACAGCTCTTTTATTTTACGGGAAAAACTGGGATACTGCACTACACACAGCGGAACAAGGAATGAGGAATATTGCAACTTGGCTACAAAATAATCTTCTAACCTTAAATCTCACTAAAACACAGTACATCTGTTTCCATAAAACGAAAACTTCATCGCCTTCCCACATTTTTGATATTAAAGTCCACACATGTCCTGTTGCTCTATCTGGCCCTTGCTCTTGCAATAGTATAAGTATTACTACTCATATAAAATACTTAAGAGTCGTCATGGACGAAAACTTAAACTTTAAGCAACATCTTAATAGAACAGCGAAAAGAGTCCGCAAGCTGATCTATAGTTTTAAGAACTTACGCGCTTCGGCATCTTTAAATCTGCTAAAAACCATTTATTTTGCAATCGGTCAATCTGTATTATCTTATTGTATCACCGTATGGGGAGGGGCGACTTCTTCACACATGATACTCTTAGAAAGAGCACAGAGAGCTGTCCTTAAAGTGATTTTTAAAAAACCTTTTAGATGCCCAACACATAAACTATATAAAGACTTAGAACTTTTTTCTGTCCGAGGTATATTTATCTTGCGTGTTATGACAAGCATGCATAAGGAGGTCTTGAATTTGCCTAATTATAAAAACCTACAAGGTAGCCGTCCCTACAAGATTCCAAGATCAATAATAAATACAATATTTGCAAGTAGATTTAGCCCATTCTTACATACATATATATACAACAAGGTAAATTTAAAATGTTCCATTAAAAAATGCTCGGTCCATCAGATCAAATTTAAAATACAGGGATGGTTACACACACTCACTTATGCAGACATGGAAGCTATTCTTAAAGTGATAGTTTAGCATTCATATAATGTTAATACTTTGTAACATGATTAATCAGATACTCACACTCACTCACACCCACCCACACACACACACACACACACATACACACACACCCAGAGACACACACACACACATATACATAGTGCACTTTTTGACCTTTCGGTTCCTATTGTTAACCTTAGGATGTAAATTGGTTGCCTACAGGACAAGCTACGCCTAGTGTAGGGACCAAATATAATGGTAATATTATGAGATAAAGTGTCTGTATATAATAAATAAATAAATAAAATTTTAACCAAAATTTATGAACGATGTGGGACTCGAAGCCGTGACCTCTCGAGTTCCGTCCGAGCGCTCTTACACTGAGCCAACAGTTCAATTCCCGTGTTCATAAATTTACTTACACATTACTGCTTCAAGCCAGAAATAGGTGCCGTTGTAGTACCCATAATGTAGCCGGCATCCTGTGCAAAGGAGCCTCCCACTAGTTCAGCCTAAACGGGTTCGTCCAAAGGCCGATAGGAGAAAGTAATGTAACCAAGTCTGTATCGGTTTATCCTATTGTCTAAAGGATGTACTGAAAAACTAGTTGGTCCTAAAATCGGATTTGGCCGGTAACATATATTATAAACTAGCTGCCCAGACAGATTTCGTTCTGTCAAAGGTTAATAGTAAAAAAATAAATTAATGATATATCATCGAGAATATTCATTTAAATAGCGACACTACATCATCTATCTCGTAGGGTTCGAAAGCGCAGAAAAAATGTGTTTATTGACGACATCATATTAGAAACCTCTAAAATTATCTAGTTTCTCCACTAAATTATGCATGTTTTATACATATAAACCTTCCTCTTAAATCAACCTATTTATTAAAAATAATCCCATCAAAATTCATTGCGTAGTTTTAAAGATCTTATGTAGTGATAAAAATGTGGTGTAGTTTTTCCTTTTCTCTTTGCAAATGTAGCATAAAGTATGGACTTAAATTTTACGTAAACAATATTACGTTGTAAGAATAAGTTACCTATAAATAACACGCCAAGTATAGCAAATATTTCTTAACTTCTATGTATCATATATTTCGAACCGAAACTTCAGCACTTTCTCACAGTCGGTGGCTTTGGAGGCCAACACACAGGCAGGTCGCCAACAAAGCTAGTTCTAGGATTTCGATTATCGTAAATTGAAATGTTTTTCAATACTGTTTGTTGTATCAAATCAGTTACAACAGTTTATAGGGTGGTTGATTCATAAGCGTAGCGCAAATATTTTCTTTTAATACAAATGATTTGAGTTTTCTTTAGTGTTAATTCCGCCAATATTTGTCTTTAAACAATTCGACACGTGTTTCGCCTCTACACGAGGCATCTTCAGGACGTGTTGTCTCGCCAAATTCTGGCACGACTTATTTACAATAAATTTTCTTTTAATACGTTTATTTATTTTTTCGTTTTTCAATAACCCTGAGCAGCACAGCATTGTAATGTGCAGAGCGTTTCAATTACCATCAGCTGAACACCCCGCTCGTCTCGTCCCTTATTGTCATAAAATTATTTTTTTAATGCGGTGAAGCAGCATATAAGAATGGCTTTTTTAGCTCTTGACAACAGCTTGCGAACTGGTCAAATTCGTTGAGTGTTTCTAGTAAAGGATGAATCAGGTACCTTTTTTATTTTTCTTTTGTCGTTTTTAGAAGTCAAAATAGATATCACAAACTAACTCGACGGCTTTCATGGATTCGTGGATATTACGCGCTTAGCTGCTATAGCGGTCCGACACTATCCAATACCTCGTCAGGCAGCCAACCGCTCAAATTAACTGCCTTGGCGGCCATATGCTAATTTGTAACAAGCTAAACAATTGTCCCACTAATCATTAAAATCAATCAACGTATAAATTGCCTTCTAATAATCAAAAATTAATATCTTAAAAGATTTATCTTTAACCTAATTATGGACATTTGTCTTAAGAACATAATATTAAAATTAATAATAGCATTTTTAAAAAAGTTTGTGTTTTTTACAAGACAAGAATTGGAATTGAGATCGATAAATATTTATTTTCACAAGCGCCAAAGAAATACAATTGGCTCTGCAAACCAATTTCATTGTGTAAATTTGTTCCAAACTTAATGGACTTATTAGAAGTGACAAATTAATTATCATTATAATGAATTTGGAATTAGTGAGACAAAATTAGTTTACTTTGGATGTGGGGTTGATTGTTATTTGTGACTTATCACCAGGGCAATTTGTTAAGAATATTAAACAATTCTGTACATTATACTTCATAAATAGAACATATCTCTTTATGCCAATAATATTATTACAATATTTACAACTATATTTAAAATACCAAATACGACATGAAGTGAAACCTATCATTCCGAGGAAGTGTACCAAGAATGGCCGCAAGAGTTCACGCGTTGAATATTTAGGATGACCCCGTGGGCCGAAATACTTTTAATACTGCTAGTATTTGAAAGCCGTAACAATTGGGAAATCTACTCTCGAAATTGTTCACGAGTACGTCTACTTTAGACAAATAATCCTGTTGGGCAGATCCAATTTCGGGAAAGAGGTCACTCGTCGGATACAACTCAGATGGGCAGCGGAAAGCTCCGTAAAATCTTCTTGTCCAAAATACCACCGTTACACATGAGGAATGACACCCTGGCCCATACGGCAAAAGAGACAGCCGATCTCTTGTGCACTCTTTTCACCTCCAACTCGACTCTTGACGACAATGGAAAAACACCGCCGACCATCCCGCGGTGTCAAAGCTCTATGCCTGAAGTACAGTTCAGAAAGAAAACTGTTAGGCGAGCTCTGTTTTCGTTGGACGTCAAGAAGTCGAGCGAACGGGATGGTATTTCTCCAATTGTGCTTAGAACGTGTGCCCCTGAGTTGACGCCGGTGCTAACGCGTTTATTCCGGCACTCTTATTCTAAAGGCGTAGTCCCTGACTCATGGAAGTCAGCCCTTGTCCATCCGATCCAAAAAAAAAAGAGAGAGCTCGGATCCGGAAAACTACAGGCCTATTGCTATTACCAGATTCAGAGCAGGGATGCTCTCCAAAATCATGGAGAGCATAATTAGCCGTCAGCTCTAGGTATATCTAGAGGGTCACCAGTTGATCAACGATCGACAATACGGGTTTCGCCATGGTCGGTCGGCAGGTGATCTTCAGGTATACCTAACACATAGATGGGCACCGGCTATTCAAAGCAAGGGGGAAGGCCTGGCAGTTAGCCTGGATATAGCGAAGGCCTTTGATCGTGTATGGCACAAGGCGCTCCTCTCAAAACTTCCATCATTTGGGCTTCCCGAGAGCATGTGCAAGTGGACCTCCAGCTTCCTCACTGAGCGCAGCATACAGGTCGTTGTCGACGGATATTGCTCGAACCCAAAGCCCGTGAATGCTGGAGTGCCCCAAGGCTGTGTGCTATCTCCTACGCTGTTTCTTCTGCATATCAATGATATGTTGGACACCTCCAACATGCATTGCTATGCAGATGACAGCACTGGTGATGCCGTATACACGGGCCATGCAGGCCTCTCTCGGGAAATCGTCGACCAGTGCCGGGAGAAACTTGTGTCTTCTATCGAGTCCTCTCTTGAGAAGGTCGCGGAATGGGGAAAATTGAACCATGTCCAATTTAACCCCCAGAAGACTCAAGTTTGCGCGTTTACCACTAAAAGAACCCTATTTGTCATATCACCGCTCTTCGACAACACTTCCCTCAAAGCCTCGCCTAGTATCGGAATACTGGGTCTCGAAATCTCGAGCGATTGCCAATTTCGTGGTCATCTGGAAGGCAAAGCCAAATTGGCTTCAAACAAACTGGGCGTCATTAATAGAGCACGGCAATACTTCAAGCCGGCCCACATACTAGCGCTCTACAAAGCGCAGGTCCGGCCACACGTGGAGTATTGCTGTCATCTCTGTTCTGGCGCACCCCAGTATCAGCTTGATCCATTTGACCGCGTGCAACGCAGAGCAGCTCGAATTGTCGGGGACACAGTGCTCTGTGAACGGCTGGATCACTTGGCGTTTTATTTATCACGGGGAGTGTTCCGAAGAGCTGTTTAACCTGATTCCTGCCGCAAATTCCACCTTCGCACGACACGCCACAAGTTAGGATATCATCCTCACCATCTGGATGTGTGGCGGTCCTCCACAGTGCGGATTTCAAGGAGCTTTCTTCCACGTACTACAAAGCTGTGGAATGAGCTTCCTTGTGCGGTGTTTCCGGGACGATACGACATGGGTACCTTCAAAAAAAGCGCGTACACCTTCCTTAAAGGCCGGCAACGGTCCTGTGATTCCTCTGGTGTTGCAAGAGATTGTGGGCGGTGGTGATCACTTAACAACAGGTGACCCGTACGCTCGTTTGTCCTCCTATTCCATAAAAAAAAAAAACCACAGTGTCTGAAGACGAAAGTTCTTAACCAGTGTATGTTGCCAGCGATGACATATGGAACGCAGACGTGGTCACCAACTATGGGCCTTATGAGAAAGCTCATTGTCGTTCAGAGGGCAATGGAGAGGGCTATGCTCGGAATTTCCCTGCGAGATCGAATCAGAAATGAGGAGATCCGTAGGAGAACCAAAGTTACCGACATAGTCCAAATGATTGCGAAACTGAAGTGGCAGTGGGCAGGCCACATAGTTCGACAGACAGATGGCCGTTGGGGCAGTAAAATCCTCAAATGGTGATCACGTACTGGAAGACGTAGTGTTGACATGTGTAGGCCGACAAGATGGATCGACGAACTGATCAAGATCGCCCGAATAAGTTGGATGAGGGCAGCGCAGGACCGATCATCACCGGCTGAAATAATGATGCCAATGAATGCTATGATGATGAAATGCTAGCATTTCACTTTCCTGTAGCTCTCACGTTTTCTAAATTCTAATCTAATTTTTCAAACTAATTTCATTAAGCTTAGGTCAAACTCTTTACAACATCTAAGAGGTAGGGTAAGTTTGATGCCCCATTTGATTTATATTTTACCGCCCGATCTTTGAAAATCTTACAAGCACATTAATGCTCCTAAGGGATGGAAGAAAATGATGAATTATGAAGTTTTGTTTAAAATTCATAACATTTTAGTGAGTTTTAAATAATAAAGAAGGGAATCTTTTTTTGCGAATAAAAATAATATTTACAATAATAAATAATAATAATAATAAAGCCTCATTTAATCCAAAACTCTTTTTACACAAGCGAATTATTTGTAGTATTAGTAGGTAAGATATATTTCTCATAGTTTGGTGTTAGTAAGATTAGTTGCGTATGCTTCTATTTATTTGAGTTGTGGATCTCGTTAGAGTAAAGGCCTCCACCATATTTTTCCATAGTGTTCGATTTTTGCATTGCATCCAGTCTTTTCCTGCTATCTCTATTAAGTAATCAGCCCACCGTTTATTAGGTCTGCCAACTCTTTGTTTGCCTAATGTTGGTCCATTCCATCTTGTGGTTGGGATTGTCCACCGATTATCAGTATATCGTGAAATATGTCCTGCCCATTGCCATATTGTGTGGCAATATTTACAATATAATTCCTCATTCCTCCATTAAATTTCCAACTTAAGCAAACCTTACCCGAACGAGTGCTGCCCCATCGTGACAGATCAGCGAACCTAAGGCAGTTTTCACTTTAAAAAAAGCAAAAACAAACGCTCTCTCATACAGTCCCAGTTATTAGAAACCATTATTGATCGTGGACAATACATGAATCTCCTTCTCTGCACTTTTTTTTATTTTAAACCATTTAGTGTGACTTGCTACCAAAACTATTGTTTTATAATATAATATATATTTTGTTTTTACTCATTACTCAAGATTATCCTAAATAATTTTGACAATACCAATACCTTGATTGTGCATGAATTTCGACCAAATATTAAAACGCTACACTCAAGCAAAACGTTGTGTTGTACGCTTTTGTTATTTTAATCGAAATTAAATTTGCAATGTAAACATTCTTCAAATTAGAGCAGAATCAATTCATTCTGTATAAAATCAAAACACATTCCAGAGACTTAGAGCTAGTTCGACCCATTCAATTTGTAACAATTGGCAAGATTTCTGTTAGATCGTAACGCCTATTCGTATTTCGGATAGACCTAAATAGCAAATAGATTTAACTTAAGCCGCTTTTGTTACATTTCCATTCAATTTGTTTTTATGACGTCACCATTTTAGTGTGAGGGGACTGTTTTATTTGCAATATTTTTAGCGTACCAGCTCTAGATAGAAACTTTAAGAAATATTATTTTAGAATTAATTTTCTCTAATTTGCAGGGATTCAAAATTTGCTTAGGGGCTGCCCTCTCTTGTATGTCTCTTATCAATTTGTTATGTTTTTAAAGTAATAACCCTCACTTCTAAGATTAATGCACAAATAAAATTTGAAAAAAAAAAAATTGTGAACTATGCGGGACTCGAACCAACGACCTCTCGCGTTCCCTGCGAGTACTCTTCCACAGTTGGAAGAGCAATCGCAGGGACGGTTAGCTCAGTAGCTAACCGTTCCAAATCAAATCAAATCAAAATCACTTTATTCATGTAGGTCGCGGAAATGACACTTATGAATGTCAAAAAAATATTTTTAAAAGCATGTCGAAACCTGTTACGAGAACTCAAGCAAACAACAATAAATGAATCCTATTCTAAATATCATGCAATACTCACCAAATTCCTCTACTCACAATTTGACAATTCTGCTTAAACTTGTAATTAATATTATATATTATTATTATATTTTTCTAACAGTAATCAAAAGCTCAATCCTTTAGGGTTATCAAATAAAATCACTTTATTTATTCAGGTCAAGGTAATGACTTGAGCGCAGCAGCGACCAATCCTTAATCTAAGGTTGCATTGTTAGTTTCAGTCTTACAATAGAACTGTCAAATTATATTGTTTTACTAGCGAGGAAATAAATGCATTTTTCACGTGGCGATGCAATTTAGCTCATGTCACATTGAATGAAAGATAGTGGATATGAATATATATTCCGTATAAATCTAATCTTAACAATAATAGAATTGAAACAAGGTAAAAACTGTAGACTGAATATTTTTTTTAACAATACATGTTGTGTTCTACAAACAATATCAAATCCAAAAAGAAGTGTGTGTGTGTACTTATGTATGCATGCAAGAAGTTATACTTCCTTGGCCTAACAAAGCAAAAATCCTAAAAATTATTTATTCCTCGTGCTATTCTACGTTTGTAGAAAGCACAATATTGTAAAAATCTTGCAACGATGGCCTTGACAATTAATTATTAAATAACAAATACGGCTATACGGGCTTGAACCCTTTGCCTATCCTAATAATGGACTAAGAAACCAAAAAAAATTAACGAATGATGTAAACGTTAGAAAATTTTAGGAACCAACTTCACCCTGTTACTTTTGTGTTACAGTGATGCGCGCATATCTTAAAATTTCACTCTCATCATATTTTTGTAACGCGCATAAATAAGTATAACTTCAAAAAGTACTTTATAGTTTGTCCATTTGCCTATATGTATATTGTGTTTGTCCGGATAAAAGACAAAAACTACTGATTAGATAATCTAATTTAACATGAGATTTAACAAGAGATCGGGACAACTTAGAGGTTACATATTGTTACGTTAGATGCAAGCATAGTTTTTTTTTATAACATTAAGGGACGAGACGAGGAGGAAGTTCAGCTATAGGTATTGATAAGCCCAAAAATTCTGAGCAGCACTACAACTGCGCCCGTCACCTTGAGGCATAAGATTTGAAGTCTCATTTCAAATGTATTTTTGCTGCCTTTTACTCTCCACGTGGATAACGCCGCGGGCAGCAGCTAGTATAATAATAATAAGTTATGTTTTGGCAAACCAGGAAATAGACTTGAATTACACTTGATGGTAAGTGATCACCATTAACATATATCATCATCATCATCAGCCGGAAGACGTCCACTGCTGGACAAAGGCCTCCCCCAAAGATTTCCTCGACGATCGATCCTGCGCTGCCCTCATCTAAAGTATTCCGGCGATTTTGTCCAAGTCGTCGGTCCATCTTGGCCTACCAACATTGCACAAATATGATCCATCCTTATTATCTCTCTCTCTGGGGTCGGTCCCTGATGTCTGAGGATCGTGAACAGCATAAGGGTTGCATCTGAAGCGAATGATCAGCCTCGACTGGTTTCTGTCCAGCGCGTCTCTTACAACCGTGGAAAATTTCGATGACGAGTCTTTAATGTGGCCGGTCTATCTTGTTGGAAAACGACCGCGCCTTAGGTATTTCCAACCACAGTTATTTTTTCCAATCTTTCGTCGCCTTTACCCATCGTGGGGCCAAAATATGAGAGAATACTTTGCCTGCATACGCCTTGCAACTATATATACCAATATGGTTATTTTTATACATCTATCTTTCAAATTAAACGGGTAAAAAATTTGTATTTTAAATATTTGTTTTAAAAATTATTTTAATATTTTAAGATGTCAATATTCTTGAACAAAGAAATAAATTGCGTATAATCTGAAGCATGAATTTTAATAAGCCAACTGGGAACCTTTTCAGAAATCTTCCCGAGATTTTCCTTATAGGGTGAAAAGGAGTTATATCCGCATTAAATAGCCGATTAATTCTTTCATAACAATGAAATTAAAATTTATCGCAAATCGGATATTTTTTTCTCTTACGCCTCCACATATTTTTTTCGCTTAAAGCGACCTCAAGTTTATTACTTTGGTTATATCAAACGGATTTTTGGTAAATCAAGACAAAGTTTTAGTATAATGGGGCAGACGGGCATATAGCTCATCTGGTAGAAAGTTCTTTTTATAATATGAGAGGCCCATATGCCCATATGGGTAAGGCACTCACGTGATGGAAAGTACCTGCGGATAAGAGATCCGTTCTCAACTCCTTTATGTTGGGTAGTTTTCTCTAGTCTTGAAGGTACCTAACTCGTATAGGTTCTGAAAAACTGCAGCCAGTAATTGTTTGCACAAAGGGGTACAAAGGAATTTCTTGCAAAACGCACGGTTTTAGTATGTCAGACGTCAACGTGATGTGGGTGGAATTTTGCATTTTGACGTAATGTCCGATGGTGGAATTCGATCGTGAAAAAGAAGAACCCTTAATAAATAAATAAAATACAATAAAAGCCTAATAATATTTAATATTAATAAAGCAAGTAAAAATATTTTAATTGTGTTGTTGTGTTTGTAATAACTATTTTGAGTAATAGTACGGGCCTCTCTTTTGGTTAATGCTTCCTCCATTTCCTATTGTAGCTGTTATGATCTCATATAACCTTTTTAAAAGTCATGAAAACCAGCTGTATGAAATACAGCTCAAAAGTTTTAATTACTAATATATGCATACTATGCAAAAAGAGCTTTTCCCCAAGCTATGACTTAAAATAAATTTATGGTTATATTATATAAATACACTGTGGTAAAAAATTCAATGGTCGATAGAGAACTTAAGGAGATTTGCGACTATAACCAAACGAAAATCTAAAATTTATAGTAATATAAAGATGGTCTGCAACTTTTCATTATTTTTATTCTTCATTTTTAGCCGGAAGGCGTCCACTGCTGGACAACGGTCTCCCCAAAAGATCGCCATGACGATCGGTCCTACGCTGCCCTCATCCAACGTGTTCCGGCCATCTTGATCAGATCGTTGGTCAATCTTGTGGGGGGCCTACCAACACTACCACTTCCGGTACGTGGTCGCCATTCGAGGACTTTACAGCCTCAACGGCCATCTGTCCGCCGGGCTATGTGCTCTGCCCACTGCCACTACAGTTTCGCAACCATCTGGGCTATGTCCAGTGACTTTAGTTCTCGGATGGATCTCCTCATTGCACAGGGAAACTCCAAGCATAGCCCTCTCCATTGTTCTCTGGGCGACAATGAGCTCCCTCATACGGCCCATATTTTATTCTTATTTCATCATAATCATCTATTCTTTATCATGGCCCTAAATATGGACAAACTACCACCCATTTGAAAAAGTACCTCACATCTGAGATGCACGGGCGTGATAATATTATCTAAAAACAGCGTACAGGTCACCTGATGTTAAGCGATTACCACTGCCCACATTCTCTTGCGACACCAGAGAATCACAGGAGGTTGCCGGCCTTTAGAAACGTATACGCTCTTTTTTGAAGGTACCGATGACGTATCGTCCTGGAAATACCGCGCAAGGAAGCTCATTTCACACCTTCGTTGTACGTTGAAGAAAATTCCTTGCAAATAAGACTATGGAGGAACGCCACACATCCATAATTTGTGGGGTGTCGTGCGTAGGCGGAATTTGGATGCAGAAATCAAGTCAACAGCACTTCCCGTGATAAATGTGAGAGAAGAAACACAATGAAGCGACGTCTCTCCGCAATGCCAAGTGATCTAGCCGTTCACTGGGCATTATTGTAATTATACCGTTATTGAAGTTATAAATCCTTAAGTCGCTTCGAAACGTCAAGTGTTACGACACCAGTCTGTCTGAATTCTCTTTTTCTCACACAAACGGCAGCGGTTACACTAGGCATATTATAGGCAGGCTCCTCTTCTTTCACTCCAGCCAAATGAAACTTTGATAGGATGTTTTTGGGAGAGGAGGAAAATACATTTACGACCCCATCTATAAGACCCCAAAAGGGACTCATATGTCGGACCGACTAAAAACCTACTCTATGCTGTCAGCCCTGAAGGCTTTTACAAGGACATGGAGGCTGCAAAGACTACGCAACAACAGTCGCGGGGTATTTCTAAGGAGACTCGAACCTCGGACCGGCTGTGTGCTAGTGGGAAGGAGAAAAAATGATGATGAAGATGAAATAATGAAGATAAAACATGAAAGATTGAGAAGATTGAGAAGATCACACCCGCCGGTGAGTGCGGTGATGTATTTTTTAAGGTATGTAAGTGTGGATGTATGTGTGTATGTGTGTATGTTTTACAATAATCCTTAATTGCGTATTTTAATGAATCCACCTTAAAGCTTAGCGCCATCTATGATCACATTGAGTAAACATAAACGCAGTTGAACAAATTTTATTTCGTAAAAATTTGTGTCGAGATAACCACTAATGTAACATAGCTAAAGTGCCATTTTGTAATTCTAAATTAGATATTCTACTGTAATATCTTAACACTTACAAACTTGGTAGGAACACTTCTGTCATTAACGTAAATCACATCGCGAAACCATTAGGGGAGTGAAGTTAAGTAATTATATAACGTTATATACTAACCTTATTAACTAAGCATAGTTCTAAGGGTTCTGGAAAACGTAATCATTCATTTTATTTGTGTGTTTCTGGCAAAATGACATTATTTATATCAAAATTATTGAAGTTATACTTATTTAGGCGCGTTATGAAAAAATGATGAAAGTTATATTATAAGATGCGCGCGCATCACCGTAACACAAAAGTAGCAGGTTGAAGTTGGTTCCTTATAACTTCTGACATTTGCGTCATTCTTTATTTATTTTCTTGTTACTTCGTCCATTATTAAGGCAAAGGGTTCAAGCCCATACAGCCTTATTCATTATTTAATAAATAATTGTCAAAGCCCTCTATGCAAGATTTTTACAAAATTTTTCTTTCTAAAATCGTAGAATAGCACGAGGAATGAATCATTTTAATGATTTTTGCTTCGTTAGGGCAAATAAGTATAACTTCTTGTGTCCATACATAACACACACACTTTTTTATAACATAATTATTATATTATCATGTTACATCAGACTAAGAGTATTTTTCTCGGGATTCCCTGCGATAACCAAAGTAACCGACATATAGCCTAGATGATTGCAAAACTGAAGTGGCATATAGCTCGACAGGCAGGTGGCTGTTGGGACAGTAAAGTCCTCGAATGGCGATAGCGTACTGGAAGACGTATGGTAAGCCCAGTGTTGATAACCCTCCCATAAGATTAAACGATGATCTGGTCGAGATTGCTAGTATTGAGATATATCGGAGGCCTTTGTCCAGAATTAGATGAGGTGAACATGAGACTATTGTTATACTATGAGACTAAAGTTTTAAAGAGTCGGATGTGCAATAGGTGGAACCGTAGAGCTCCGATTCAATCCTTGGCCGGACTTAATTTGATTTGGGTCTTGTGATTTTCTTTGATGTAACAAAGTAGTATGGGCCCTTGGAGATCGATATCATAAAGTAGCTCGTAAGTATGCTCGTTTGACATACTATTCCATAAAAAAAAGAGAACTGCCTCGGTTACATAGCGATAGCGAGCGAGGCCTTGGAATTGTGCCCGTCATATAGCGGCAATAAGCTCGCTGCCCATTATGTGATACTTATAATTAATATACTCCAAGAAATATAGGTGTGAAAAATCTTTGCGTACCCTATCTAAATCTGGTTTAATTATTTTTTAATCTTCTTTTTGTTTCATTAATCTTAAAAGCGTACTGAGGCTGTAGTATATGGACTGGGACCACTGCTAGCCATACCTAAAATAAAATCACAAGTTGGCTGCGCAAAAAAACGGAAGAAGACCACCCTACAGCATGGATGAAAGAAGAAAGATGTAGGCAAACAATTAATGCAGTTCCGTCTGTTCCACTGTCCCTTAAGCAAGCCTCTAATTACCAAAGGTGTGACAATAAGGGGGCTGCCTTATTGTCACACCTATGGTAATATGTCATTCTTTCAATCAGTCATCAAATAAACTCATGTGCGTAGTGAAATTAGTAAATCGTGTGATTATTTCACCAGGAGTCCATGAATTAACTAAAGAAAACTAAGAACATGACGATGACATGCGACGAAGAATTCACAAAAAACAGTAGTGTACCTTCAAATGAAACACCATTTTACCCTTTCACTATGTCAGACATCTACAGTGCGGTTATCATGAAACATTTTTCGATGTACAGCAAAATTATGGAATGAGCTTCCAACCGCGGAGTTTTCAGGACGATATGACATGGATACCTACAAAAAAGCGCGTTCACATTTCCAAAACGCCGGGTTTTGTTATTGCTCTAGTGTTGCAGAAGAATTTAGACGGAGGATCACCTTATTAAGTGATCACACTTAATTATGAGACCCTTGTGCTCGTTTGTCATCCTCAAATTTCAAAATACCATCCGCATCACGTTGACGTCTGGTATTCCACAACCGCACGTTTTGCAAGATATCTTACCACGCACAGCCACATTGTGGAATCAATTACCAGCTTCTGTTTTCCCGAACCGATCCGACTTAGGGACCTTCAACTCGCATGATAATAATAAAGGCCGGCAATGCGACTCCTGACACCTGTTGTTGCGGATGTCCATGGGCGGTTGCCTCACCACTCACATCCCGTAAGCCTCTTGCCGGTTTGCCTACTCTTATATAAAAAAATTCGAACGAATTGTTAAAAATCATTTGTGAGGCAAAGGTCTATAACATAAATTATTTTGTTAATGATAAAACTGGAAATATAGCGAACGCTCTAGGCTATTTAATTCATAATTTAATGTACGATACTACATAGAATATTGTAACTAAATTTTAAAAAAGCCCGCTGAGTTTCATACTATTTCAGATGAAGACGAATAAATAAGCATTGAGAGAAAATTTTAAAGAAATAAACATCTTGAGATTTGGTGCAATAAAGAATCCTATGCAGCACTGCATTGTATTTGACAGGACGTTTCAATTAATATACGGTGAATGACTTGTTACGTGTTTTTCTCAAAAAAAAAAAAGCAAAAATCGCAATAATGTAACAAAAGACGGCATTATCAGTGAAGAGTGATCTTTTCTAGACACCCTTGTAAGAAGTCAAAGTAAAAAATAAACTTTATTCAAATAGGCTTAAATTAAGCATTTCTGAATCCACACTTTAAATATTATTTATAAATAGTAATTTAACACAGTTAAATTCAGTAGAATTAACCATATGTTCGTAAAAAGTTGAGCTCGTGAGAAGAACATAACGATAATAAAGAAATAACATAATAGGAAACTCAACGGCCACTCTTTTGAATCAAATAGAGTTTTTTACAATGGCTGTAATATACATAACAAATAAATTTGTAAGGTGCTGCATCGTGCATGTATTAATCGTATTTAAATAATATAAATTATTTCATGAAAAGTAATAAAGAACTAAATGTATAAATATAAATTATCGTATATTGGATGCATCAACCTTTAGAGCTTAACTCATTTGTGTAAGGATTCTTCGTGAACATGATGGTCGTGATAACTGTCACAATTACTAATTGCATCCAACAAATAGAATGGTTCATTAATTATAACAGGTGGAAACCTGGTACCATTAGCAGCACCCGTTCACGAGTTGACGGATAGACCAGCCAACGTTGCCTTCGCACATAGTTGAGGAAAGGAGACGATCCGGCACACGATGCCGCAGCAAGCAATGCCTTTTAGTGGGCAAGAGAAACCATGTTATAGATACCTACGCAATTTATAGTTATATAAATTACAAAATTAATGCTCACAAAGCAATCCCACAAATGATTCTATATAAACCAAAAGAATACATAATATTCATATTACAATCTGTGAACGGCTGGATCACTTGGCGTTGCGTATAGACGTCGCTTCACTGTGTGTCTTCTACCGCATTTATCACGGGGAGTGTTCCGAAGAGCTGTTCAAACTGATTCCTGCCGCCGAATTTCACCTTCGCACGACACGCCACAACTTACGATATCATCCCCACCATCTGGAAGTGTGGCGGTCCTCCACAGTGCGGTTTTCAAGGAGCTTTCTTTCTCGTACTACTAACCTGTGGAATGAGCTTCCTTGTGCGGTGTTTCCGGGACGATACGACATGGTTACCTTCAAGAAAAGCGCGTACACCTTCCTTAAAGGCCGGCAACGCTCTTGTGATTCCTCTGGTGTTGCAAGAGAATGTGGGCTGCGGTGATCACTTAACACCAGGTGACCCGTACGCTCGTTTGTCCTCCTATTCCATAAAAAAAAAGGTGGACCAGGAGCATCTATTTTCCATACATCTTTATCCTCTGTAACATATGCTTGTAAAAAAGTGTTAATAATAGTCGGCAATAATTTTTACAAGTTAAATCTCGTATCAAATGAGATATAATATTTCAAAATATTTATTATTCAGTATTATTTTAAAATGTATTCATAATGTTATTACTATAAATGAAATTTTATTTACATAAAACATGAACGGACATTGAGTTATTGTAAATTACATTGTTGTTTATATTCATACCTATTGTCATTATTAAATATTAATAAAATTGGTTTTATTCTTAATTATTGACCTCTGTCTTTAATAGAATAATATAAGTACAGATTAATTATTATTCCAATAATATATTGTATTTGTTTGCCTCAGAAATTAATAGGAAAATATATTTTATTAGTTATGGTATTCATTACATAAACAGAACAGGTCATTAGAAGTTATCCCTAAAATTTTCTTTATTTTAAAATTGAATTATTTAATTGAAATTGTATTAATTGTAAGAATTTAAATCAGAGCCATCACAATCAGCTTAACCTAATTGCATTAAATTCTGCCGACATCAAACGAATTCAATCACTTAAATCTAATTAGAATCAAAAGCGGATACTCACTAAATCATTCCGAAACACACATTTTGCACAAACACACTGAAACTAATCGTACTAATTGTCTAATTTTCCGGATTAATCGCTCGATTTGTTGCTAGATTTGTTGACGCGACCAACACGTGTTAACCTGACGCGAACCCGCGCCTATCTAAATTCTCACACCCCTGGTTTGTGTCTGATACAATAAAGTCAGATGTTTTAAACATGTTTTTAAACTTTGTTTTAATTTGCATTTTATTTGTAACACTTTTATATATATGTATGATTTTTATTAAGTTGCAGTAAGCCCTTAACGCTTGTAATTTTTGTAGTGTTTAATTGAACTAGGGCTCATGAATTACCATAACGTAGACCACTTTGCCAATGTGCTTTTATAAAAAGATATATTCTAAATTTTCTTTTTAGTTAGTTAGCAGTGTAATGTTTGCGCCAGTAACTAACAAACTAAAGCTTTGAATTTCAGTGAATACGTACTCATCATTCTGAAAATGTTAACTATAATTGAATTAAAGCTTAACTTTAAAAGACCAAGTAATATTTTAGCTTGAAAATTGCATAAAATACATGTCCCATTTTTGTCAAAACTTCCACACTCCATGTGTGGAAGTTTTTTTTGCGGTTACCAAACAAAAGCAAACTACGATGCTCTATGAAGAAATAAATACAGTCTTAAGCTATGTCAATAGTTTTTAACACCTACGTTTTTGTACAATTGAATATTATTTTTTTTACAGCAACATTACAAAGCAAAAATAAATCAAATGTTATTTTTACGATAAAACAATAAATTCATCAATCATTCAATATATACAAAAATAACCATTAAATAATTAAAGTTTAAGATATTAGTGATAGTGATTAAAAAAAATTGTTTCGTGAAAACGCAGGTGTTTAAAATCATTTTAATCTTCAAAGAAGGATAGATTGGAAGCCCTTAATCTAACAAACTTTCAAATTTAAAGTTTTATAAATATAAAAGACCATTTACGGACAAGTCCCTCTGCATTACCTAATATTTGGCTTGATAACCTTTTTCAAAAAAATTGAACTTAATATACAAATAATTATGTCTTGCTATTGCTATCACAACTTACGAATATGAACGCGTAAATCTATTTCAAAATATTTGTGGGCTTGAATTAATAGTGTACGAAAGAAGAAATAAAATATAAGAATTTAATAAAATAACACGTATAATTTTTGATACAACAATTTTTTTTCCTGTGTTTGCGTGGAAGCAAGATTTTCACGGCTAGTTGTTTCCGTATTGCAGACTTCCGAGAAGTGTCAAAAATGGATTCCAAGTCCTTGTCCTACATTTGACGTCAGATACGTAAAGAAAATTCATTTTCACCAAGCAAGCACTATTCGCAGGGGAGAGCATTCGTACAGTGGTCATATTATTACCATCCAACACACTGATGCGTTTGTATTTATGTGCATGACTCCCCCGTTTTGTGCGTCTAGTCTAACCGCGGGAGCGGCGTGGCAGTACAACTACGAATTTCGTTGGAACGAGGCGTTACGTGTTTTCACACTGCGTAAGTAATTTTTCGATGTACATTTGAAAGTGTTTAATACCAATTTTTTTTGATCAATTTGTGATGTAATTTCTTATGGCTCATGAATTGATGCCGTAGTTTATAATGACAGTGTTCATTTTGGGCTAATTTTGACGGTTATTTTTGTATTAAATTGGTTTGTCAAATATTTGGGTTGGGGCACCTTCGTATAGTTATGAATGGGGTGAATTCATACTGTACGATAATGTGATCAGAAGCATACCGCGAATATATTATGTGAAGGGCAAGTGCCCTACTAACGGGGGAGGTAGTTGAAGATGAGGCCGAGATGTATATGTGCAACAACAACAACAAGCCATACCTAAAGAAATGGATCCTAATTAACACAGCAGCTGTATCATTCTCTTTCGTACACTTTTTTATCAACTTGTCATATTACTATTCCGTAGGTTAAGTTTCATGACTTAAAACTCCAAAAATTACAAACAACGGTTTTATATTGAATCAAATTTTATGGTTATAAGACAACAGAAGTTTTGCTTTAAAGCATCTTTTCTGCAAGGTTTCCTTGGTAATTATTTGTGACAGATTGGTATTTGGAAGATGATGAGAAATAATACGGTTTGATCTCAGTTTTGAACCGACTTCAAAAAGGAGTTTTTTTATGTTTGTTTCCTCAGAACTTTCTACTGGGGGAACCGATTATAATAAATGTTTTTTATTTGAAAGCTGGTGCCCGTAGGATTAATTCTAGTTAACCACGGTAGTTTTGTAACTTTATACATATTTGTGGGAAGGTTGTAGGTGAGATGCGCTTGTGTCGCACGCGCAATGTGACAAGGCCAGAGACAAGGGTGGGGCCACGGCAGGAAGACACCGATTCCAAAAATGGCAATAACTGTAACTAGAATTAGATTAATTAATTGGATTGTATAAAAATACGCAATTTTTTTTTATACTTTAATGCATATTGTTTTAGAATAGATTTTTTTTAAAGTTTTTTTGTTAAAATTTTTGTTACATATTCGTGAATATGTAACAAAAATTTTATTAATTTCATTAATCAGTGTTTTTGCAGATCGGTGGGAGACCCCCCTTTTACAAAGGTGGATGTGGCTTCACCCTAATATAATATAATTATGATTTACCAACAAACATTAGTTTTTAAGTAATACATTTCTAACAGAGAAATGGATCTGATCCGAAATAAATGTTTAATCATAATTATTAACATATAAAATTCGCGCAAACAGCATATTATTTAACACGCAACGACAATGCGGCAGTTCCAAACTATGTCCTTAGTTTATCGTAATTGTACAGAACTCTGCCATTTAATAAATGTTTTGCATACCTGGTTCATTCTCAGTACATCACATACAGTGCTCATTCCATTAAACCTGCACACACATTACTCCATGTGAAGTATCGACAGCGTTAGAAAAACCAGTAAAGCTCTTTAATGGAAATGTAATTAATTTCAAATCTTTCAAGCATGTCATTTCACATTATCGACCCATTTAAACCGCGCTTAAAGTGCGCGATTTAAATGGGAATGTTCCAGAGAGTTGTATGACCTTGATTACTTCCTCTATATTTTAATATAATCCTGATCATTTAGATGTGGTAATCCTCTAAAATGGTCTTGTCTAGTCAACAAGTGCTTTTTAGTCAACTATATTCAGTGATCTCGGAAAAATATCAATGGGGTGACATTAAATTCAGAAACGCGTCTAGATTAATGAAAAAAATGAAGTTTTGAAATCGCAAAAGTTTTAAACAATTTATTAAAAAGAAGGAGTTTGATTTTTTGGCAAATAAAATAATTTGGATTTAAAAAATAGATTTAAATAAAGAAAAACATTTCTTTTAAAAATCTGTTTCTGAACCCGTACTAATATTTATAATTTCCTCAGAGGGTCGAAGATACTCGCATGAGTGACGCCTACTTAAGGCATTTCGACAGTAAAATTTATTTAAACATGTTAAATATGAAATTTAATAAATGATTTTTCGATTACCCAGATAGATAATAATATAAACCATGGACTTTTCTGTAGAACTATAAAAGAGAAATTATCCCACTATAACATTTTTGTGTTATATCTGTATTAGAGTTTTCTATGAAAGCTCCCTGTTGGCTTAATTTTTTCCCGATATTATGTTCAGCAATTTTCGTCATATATTTTAACAATTACATACAAATCCTAAATATGAATGTCTCTGTTTATTAGAAACTCATTAAAATCAATTCAGTCGTGTTTGAATTTATAGCGAACAGACATACGCGAAGGTGGACTTTGTTTTTCCTTCTTTCTTTACCATAAATACAAGATCAAGGAGTTCTTCGTTTATTTCTCTCATTAAATATGCAAAAGCAATTTTCTAGTTAAGAATATTAAACAATGCCAATCCAAGACATAAATGATTCACGAGCACTCTGGAGAAAAACTAAGTATCATTATTTTTATTTCTTCTCGAAAATATATTACAACTTTGTAGTATATTCTTATTTTGCTTACCCAAACGTCTATTTGTACATAGGTCACATTAGTAACTGAACTTCAATTGACAGTGAGTGTTATCACTTTAAAAAATAACAAATTGTTTTCATTTCTCATCCTCGGAAAGTAATGTTGTCTTGATCTGATTATTAGGTGGAAAATGCTGCTTCCCTCCATAGAGAGGGAAAAACTCATACAAATTACTTTCCAGCTAAGGGCCGGAATGAACTTCAAGAATAGAACTGCTTTCAGCTGTGAAGAGTTTTATGTAAAAAAAACTAATTAAAAAAAAGCTGCGGCTATGTGACTTTCTAAACAGCCAGTGTGAACTTAGCGCTAACTTCTTTGAGCGGAATAAGCCGCAACAATTACGCGGAGAGTTCCATATTTAATATTTAAATAGTCGTCATAAATTGTCCTAATTTGACAGTTCATTTTAAATAGGTACTACTAATATTATGATTTAACATCAATAAATAGTTTAGATAAACAACTAGTTTTATTTTCCTCATATTCGAAATGAAAAGTAAAGTGCTTAACACGGGTAAAAGAATCAATTCCTACTGCGCTCGGGCGTCTAAATACCTCGGGAATTGTTTCTTTCGACCCTAGTTTAACAATCTACTATTCCCTGTATTGTAATGTTATGTTTGTTTCAAATAAATATATACTAACATACTTTTTTATCTTACTAGTTGAAGAACACTTTATTCATTAAACATAAACACTTACTTAACATGTTAACGGCATCAAAGAACATTTTACAACATACCCGCTGTTAGATTCAGTTTAAAATACACAGTGCAACGCGAGCTTATTTTTAAACCTTTTCTCAGTAAACCGTCTACGTCTGAGGAATTCAATCTATAACATTACACATACGAGTCTCAATTGTTATTTTTATTCTATATGTTTATAAATTCAATTATATATCTGTTTGTTAAGCTAATAATTGGGGGCTGCTGAAAATCAGCGCTGTGTTGGTATTATTCCAATGCAGCATGACGCCGAGTCAGTTCCTTTTGATAACAATAACTGCTACACAGAACTTTTAAATTAAGATAATCACTATAATATTATGCATACATTTGTTTTATTTTTTTTTATCATTTGTATATTTTTATGCTAAGTATAAGTTTTTAATTATTATTTTTTTACCTCTAAGTCTTTTTTAGTTGTATTATTCTGTGTGGTTTGTGTTTGTTATTAATAAAGTTTTCATTCATTCATTCATTCATAATACAGATCCTTTGTCTTATTATGTATGTCGGTTGTGGCGTTTGGCTTTTTTGCATTCAAAATCTAACTGAGTCGAGATTAATACTGACACTTTTTTGCATGACAGATCATCATAGATTTAAAAATGTAAATCATTGACTTGTATGACTTGTTTTTTAATCGAACTTAAATGTATAAATGGATACATTTATTTATGTATTAGGTTTATTTACAATCACTTACAATCAGAGGAAACGATTCGACTATTAATTTAAAATAGGCTTACTAAATCACTTATTTTTGTATTTTTTTTAATGAAAATAAGGGACGGGACGAGCAAGATGTTCAGCTGATGGTAATTGATACGCCCTGCCCATTACAATGCAATGCCGCTCAGGATTCTTCAAAAACCCAAAAATTCTGAGCAGCATTACGATTGCGCTCGTCACCTAGAGATATAAGACGTTAAGTCTCATTTGCCCAGTAATTTCACTAGCTATAGCGCCCTTCAGACTGAAACAAAGTAATGTTTACACATTACTGGTTCACGGCAGAAATAGGCGCCGTTGTGGTACCCATACTCTAGACTGGTAAAGTTATGAGAACACCAACAAAATAATTAATTTGATCATTTATATCAACGCACTACCCTATCCATTGATTTCAGAATCGACTAACATTTCTTCTTCGTCTCCATGACACTCTCGGCACAGCGGTCGTGGTCATCGCGAAGTGACATCTTTTGAGGCAGATGTGATTCGCCCCACGGGCATTCGCCACTTTTCCCTGCTGGTAGACAGTCTGGTACAATTTACCGTCCACAGCAGACTAAATCAAATCGCTCCATCATATGGGCGACCTCCACTTTGCTCTGCATGACAAGACGCTCAAATGACTCACTGTTGCGCCGGGAGACGTGTCCGTAAAACTTAAATTTGCGACTCTGTACTAACACTGAAAGGCGTTGTGTTATGCCACTTTCTTGGAGAACCTAGACATTTGTACGAAACTATGGAATAACATTTACTGGATTGCATACCGAATGAATCTTAATATCGAACACTGAGTATATACACTACAAAAAAAGTCTGTTTATTCTAAATTAAATGCTAAGAAGACATAACTTCTAGAGCGCCTTTATTATTTCAATATAACAGTTCTGTAAAAAATATAAAATACTATAATACAATATTCTGACTTGTATACTTTCTCCTGAAGTAATTAATACTGAGATAATGAGGCACAAAGGAATGCTTAATAATTTTCTCTGCAGGATCCTTCTCTACTGTTAAATAAGGAAATTTTTCTAATTTCATTATACTATTAAGATCCAACCCCGTTTCTGACGCATCTTATATCTATCAATGTTTCTCTATCGAAGAAGAAAATAACGATTTCAAGAAACAAATTCAGTGGAACTCTCTACATATCTGCTTTTCTGCAGAACTTTTACCTGAAATTTTGGCCGTTCTTAATGTACTTATAAATTGTAAAAGTAAAGAAAACATTACAATAGAAACCTCGCGCATGTAGTGGAGATTCTATTTAAGAAATAACATTTATTTCACAAAGGAGACAGATACTTTTTCATATTATATTCTTGGGCCTAGATTTAAAATTATGAAATTAGTGTCAAGGAATAGCTTATAAATTGACAAAGCATAGCTGAAAATTTGAGTAATTTTGGCAATCTGCAAGCAGAGTTATATGAGGTTTTGTAAAAGTGAGGTTATGTAAAATATTGGTAACAACCTATACCTAAACAGCTGCTTTTTCAAGTGCGATCGCAATTATGTTATAATAGATAGGGTGTTTACTATATTTATTGTATTGTATTGAGTGGGAGGACAGTACAAATCTCACAAATAGTAAGTTGATAGGGGAAATGATGTTTATAAAAAAGTTTTTCAATAATATTAACCTTTTATTCATCTTCAATTATAATTAGAAATAAAAGAAGGAATAATTTTGCAGGTGGTACTATATTATCTTGGTACCTAGCTCAACTAGGCTACATATTGTCATTACATGTGCACAGCAGCCTACCGTTAGTTTGCCTACAATGCAGTTACAGTAATATTTAAGTATTGCTCCCCTTCCTCTTCAAGAGCTGTCGACTAAAAATTTTACAAAAAAAACAACCGACTTCATAAATACTATTCCAAAACAGAAGATATAATATGCACTTAAAAGTATAATAAAATACGACGAATTGAAAGAATTATTTATTACTTTAAAATAAGTTATAAATAAGTTTTTCGACTTATATTTCCCGATTGAATACGTCCCCTGCCATGAAGAATTAGAAGCTGACAGCTCTGCAAGTAGGCTGCTGCTGACTTTTCTGCACACTACTATTCAATTGCTTAAACTCATTCACTATAATCGATATCCCATTTCATTCGTGACAAGAATGAATATCAGAATCGACTTTAAAATTTCTTTATAATATGTTGTTATTTAATTTTTAAACACTTTCTTAATTGTAATGTATTTATTTGATTACTTTCATTGAATCAATCATCTGGTGCAAGTGGTTTTGTGTTCAATAGCTTAAACTTATGCACATCAATCGATTATAAATCCATTAAAATATATATTAGCAAAGATTGCAGAGAAGTCACCCGATTTGATCATATATAGAACCAATCCTTAAATTATCCTTATTCTTAAAGTGATAGCTTAGCATTCATATAATGTTAATACTTTGTAACATGATTAATCAGATACTCACACTCACTCACACCCACCCTCACACACACACACACACACACATACACACACACGTGTACACACACACACATATACAGAGTGCACTTCTTGACCTTTCGGTTCATATTGTTAACCTTAGAATGTAAATTGGTTGCCTACAGGACAGGCTACGCCTAGTGAAGGGACCAAATATAATGTAATATTATGTGATAAAGTGTCTGTATATAATAAATAAATAAATAAAATAAAATCCATAGACCACTAAGACGAATAATACTACTTTCTCATTTTCTATGTTTTATAATTAATAATATATTGTTTAATATAGCTTTTTTACTAGTCCAGTTCAATCGTTTTGATCTATATAAATGTATTCCCTACTCTGTATGTAAATGTTATTGGTAATAAAATATAGTAGTTAAAAAAAAACAAAAAAACACGCTTTTTATAGAAAAGCTAACTAGAAAATATAAAATATTTCGTACTTTTTAGTTTGGTTTATATAGAATTCTCTTTGGTATTCGAAAAATTCCTAATAATAGATAAATCGGTTATAAATTAACATCAATCTTATTTTGCAAATTGAAAAAATGGAATAATTTTATCAAATTAATGTATTGTCATCGGTCCTCGATAAATCTACGAAGTTTGAACGAAATCTGGCCGTTTAAAGTGGGTCAAAATCACGCCCAAATGAGTCGGTTACATACATACAGGTGAAGCTAATAAAAAGCTTGTAAAAAATGACTGATCAAAAGTATTTTCATAAAACCTATTTGAAAAAAAAATTGCGTGCGTACAAAGTACACTATTGTGTACACACATATTTGTCACAAGTGAAACCTGCATGGTGCATGAACCTCTAAACTGCATGTGAATTCCTGGTACGTGTTGCTAGGATGACACATGATTTCAACCGCTATGAAAGACATTCCTACCACCACTAATATATATAATCATATGTTCTCCTGGTGTCTATGTAGTAATACGTCGTGCGCTTGGAGTTAGAATATATTAAGGTATACTCGCGCCATACTTAAGACAATCTCTTCTTTAACTATGATCGCCTGGTACCAAAACATTGTATTATGCTTCCTATCCCATTATCCTCTTGAATTGATGTGACTGCTCTTTTTACTGTCGCTTTTTCGTTTCATGGACTTTCAAATCACAACGATGATAAAGAAGTTTTCACTTCAGTATGCATATTTCTGTCTGATTCTTTGCCGGCTTCATCCTACACATTTTTGTATTTGTGTCTCTTACCTGTCGTTTTTTCCGTTGCATCCGGTTTGAAATCACAACGATTCTAAAGAAGTTTCACTTCAATATTTGTTTGACTTTGGCTTTTAATGTAATTGAAACGCAAACGTGGGCGTCCAAAACAAGCCTATCAGTAAAATCTTATTGATGAAAAGAGACCCAATGCTACGGAACGATTTGAATGGAACGCCCTCTCCCCAAGCTAGAGAATACAGGTACATAAGTCAAGTAAGTTATTTAGGATGATTTCAGTGACAAGTGATGAAATAGCATGTAGCCAAATTCAAATAAACTTTATTCAGTTAGGCTTAAACTTAGCGGTTTTGAATCGTCACTATAAATATTTAATTTGAATTACTAAATCTAACATAATATCATGTTAGGAAAAATTAGGGCTCTAAAACTAAACGGCCACTTGTTTCAATCACAAGAATATTTTATAATAGCTGTAATATACATAACAATTTGGATTCGTATTTTGCTGCATGCAAAATACGAATCGAGGTTAAATAATATCAAATATTGCATAAAAAGTAATAAAGAATAAACTGTATAAATATAAAATATCGTATATTGGATGCATCAACCTTTAGAACTTGAATTCATTGTTTGTGAACATGATGGTCGCGATTACGATATTAAGTACAACTTTCCTAACTGTACTTAAAATTATCCTCAAATTAAGTATTCCTTATCTAATTTAAATCAGTCACAAAAAAACTATGAACGTAATGAAAAAGACAAATGTAACGCTAATGTATTTTACAGGAATCCCGATTTACCGAAACGGCCGCATTTGTAAATTTTATTTCAAAAGCCTTTCTTAAGTCTTTGGCTCAAGGACATCCATTATTTTGTCCCAAAAATATTAGGCTCGCCTTCAACGATGACAAATATTTCAATCGTTCACAAAGAGCTTTTAACGTCAAACGTTTTGTAATAAATACGCCTTATTTCTTTCGTTTCAACCGTAGCTTTTTTCTTAACCTGCTATTTTGTTACATCTGAGCGTTCGTATATTTTTTGCTATTAAGTGTTAAACCTAAAATTTGGTAGCCTTAGGACTGCGTTATTTTATTGACTTACTTCATCATCATTATATAAGTCTAAAGACATCGACTGCTGGACAAAGACCTCCCGAAAGATCTACACGGTGATCGATCCTGCGCTGCCCTCATCCAACATATTCTGGCGATCTTGGCCAGATCATCGGTCCATCTTGTAATGGGAATATAACCACTGCATCATCCCGTACGTAGTCACCATTCGAGAATTTGACTGCTCCAACGGCCATCTGTCCATAGAACTATGTGCCCTGCCTGCTGCTACATCAGTTTCGCAATCATTTGGGCTATGTCAGTCACTGGACTTTTGTCCACTTACAGATCTCCTCATTTCTGATTCGATTTTGCAGGGAATCTCCGAGTATAGCCCTATCTATTGTCCTCTAAGGAACCATGAGCTTTCTTATCAGGCCTATAGTTAGTGACCTCGTTTGCGTACCGTTCTAATCATTGGCAACACACACTGCTTGAAAACCTTCGTCTTCAGACACTGTGGTATTTTAGACGAGAAGATTTTACGGTGCTTCCTGAACGCTGCCCATCTGTGTTGGATTAATAATATTAATTGTTGTCATATATTAATAGAGTTATGTAAACCCTATGTAAAGATCCGATTGTCTGAGATTCCTTATAAGTTCTCGTGTGTATGATTCGATTATTTCATTCTAACTTTGTATTTTACGTAGATTGTCTCGGCTCAAATAATCAGGGCAAAAACTCAATTTACAGTTATTTTATTTCAGTTTAATTGCATCCTACATATAATATCTATTTTGAACGCCGATGCTAATGGAAATTTCACCTTGCAGGCATTCTGCATCAACATTCTTTCATTTAAAATGAAATTCTACATTTAGAATATCTGGTTTATACCAGTTACATAACAAGCAACAGTTAACCGCATTGTTTAAACATGTTTCAGGAAGTAAATTGAATCGACTAATTTAGCGTTTTAACCTAATTAAGGGGAATTCTTGGATTTATACAAATAAATTTAACTTTATTCTTTCTTTCTAATGTTAGACTTTGTTCCTTTCCAGCCACGTTTTTAATTCTTGTTGATATGCATTTGTGTTTTCATAATTATTATACTGTGGCAATAATCAAAAAAATTTACAAGAGCCTGTGGTACAATACGTAAACTATTAACTCGCGCCATTGTCTTCGATTCGATCCTCTAATTTATAAAATTATGAAGGTACGTTTTTACAACACTTCAACCTTATACGTTGGCATTGTTCTTGTGATTCCTCATTATATGGTGGAAATAATATAACTTTAGAATCAAGTGATGCTTCCAAATTGAAGACAGTTGTGTCTTTTTATAGAACTCTAATCGCAATGATTAAATACTACTTTTTTAATTGTGTTTATGAATCTTATGCCCTACTCTGACCTTCCAAGACCTCTGACACCTTTAGATATTTATTGCCACTAAGTGACCTGGTCACCTGTCACCTGTGATACTTTTCTATATGTTGCCGCTCTTAATATACCAGCTGCTTTAGAGCCAAATAGTTATTACTCGCCGCGATGGCAAGCGTCCTGATTAATCACCCTAGTGGCTTGGGTACGGGAAAGGGTGCTTGTGTGGGATTTGCGTCAACACTCTGGCTCGATCTCATGTCCAAGTAACTTTAGTTGTTGCTGGGGCTGCTGCTTCGACTACCGAAGATAGCAAGCGTCGCAAATATGTCGGTCACAGTGAGTATTTCATCTTTGTGCCGTTTGGTGTCGAGACACTTGGCCCGTGGGTCCCAGTGTCGAGGAGAATATACAAAGTACTATCTACGCGCCTCAATGGGGCTACTGGTCAACCGAACCAAGCGCTGGCAGCTATTTCAGTCAACGGATCAGCCTTGCTATCCAACGCAGATATACTGCCAGTATTCTTATTACACTTCGCCGTAATGATAGTTTTTATTTAATGTTATCATAGTATTGAAAAAGTAAGTAAAAAGGGAGTATTGTGGAAAAACCTTAAATAATTAGGTGCTTCTACAAATGATTTGAGTTTTCTTTAGTGTTAATTCCGCCAATATTTGTCTTTTTAATAAATAATTTGACACGTGTTTCGCCTCTACACGATCCTCAGGACATGTTGACTCGCGAAAATCTGGCACGAGACATAATTGTTTAAAAGATAAATATTGGCGGAATTAACACTAAAGAAAACTCAAAACAATTGCTTATGAGTTTTAATACATTTGTATTCGTGCTCACTGCTCAGATACTGCTTATAATATAACTTGTCGTTAATAATAAATCAAAGTGAATTTAGTAGACACAGCAGTTGATATTTATCACGCAGAGCTAACTCCACCATCGCCGATTTAGCATTACGTTAACACCGGGTCAAGTTGGACCTAATAGGCTTATAGTAATCCTTAAATCTAATACATAGTGGTCTCATTAACTACGACAGTGACGTCACTAACTACGCTTAAACCAATTTGTTGCTCATAAAGTAATCCGATTGTGTCCTAATATTAGTTTAGAAATTAAGAGCCAGGTATGGGACAAAACATTAATTGATGAATTAATACTATAAGGGTGTAGGTTCACCGAAACAAAGATAATCGTCGATTTTACAACCGACCGATAAATGATAAAAGTTTAGAATTTATATGTCAGTGGCTTTGTTATTATTATATTGTATTTAAGTGTCAAATTCAAATACAAAAGGGTCAAAGATTTTAAACTTTTCTCAAAATATATATTTAATATTTTATTAATTTATATTATTTTTCGCATGAACTTGATTTAGCTGCCTACTTTGACTACTGAAATAAATGTTCGAATGCAAATTTGAGCTCAACAGCTCCTGAAGACACCTCGTGTAGAAGCGATACACGTGCGTAGTAACTCATTGAATCTAGACTGAATAAAAACTAAATAACATTATAACCACCTTTTCTGTGATTATAACCGCAAAGTAACGTTTTTAAATTAACCTGATGAAACAAATGAGATTTTCATTTCGACGTGTCTGGCAGCTCCTACTCTCATTCTACAGAGACAGCGTAATTCAAAAGCAGTGTTCTTAATGATAATTTGTTATTTTCCTATTATTTTATTTTTCATATCCTTAGATGCGCGCGCATCACTTTAACACAAAAATACCAGGTTGGTTATTAAAATGTCTTTTAAACATTGACAATTAACAATTTTTTTTTTTTTTTTTTTATATTAATTCGTTCTTTCGAACAGGCTATAGCCAGGGGCCTTACTGCCTTGTCGTTAGTATTTTCATTTCTTTGGTATTTATTATTTTCACTATTTTGTTTTACAAAAAGTCCAATCCAGTTTTCTCATTTCATCTTACATTATTTCCATTTTCCTTTTCCAATTATGTATATTCGATAGCGAATATTTATAGTAGTTTCTTTCATCAAATCCAATCCAGTCTTAAAGTCATCAGTTATTTTACCATTTCCGTTAATGTATAATTCTCTAAAGAATATTTTCCATATTTTCCTTTTAGTAAGTCCAAATCCAGTAATATAGTCTCTAATAATTTTCCCCTTTTCTTAAAGTCAAATCCAGTGTAATTTGCATAACTTTTTAGAATAATACCTACCTATTTACATTATCTGTTCAGTTCGCGAATTGCGCTATGCTATTACTAGTTGTATATGTACAAGTTATAACGTATTTACATAATTATAAACAAATTTACAACGTATGTATCTACAAATTACAATGTATTTACAGTACTACATACAAATTTATACAAGGACATATAAGTTGATGTGTCCTTTAATAGATCTATTACTGAGAGCGGGATTATATTGGGTGCACCATATATTTCCAGTAGCTCATCCATCAGCACAAGGCGCTGTATGCCAAAGGACGAACAATCAAAAAAGATGTGATCCAGAGACTGATCTTGTTGCTTATTACAATGGTCACAAAAAGGAGAGGAGACAATTTTTTTGCGATGAAGATGAAAATTCAATCGATAGTGACCAATACGCATTCGTGTTATTGTAGTATAGAACTTTCTGTGAGCGTTATTTTTAAACTTACAAAACCAGGGTGTGCTATTAACGGGATTATCTAACAAAGTATACGAATGAGCCTTATTTTCAACTTCTGTACAATTGTACCAATATCTTACCCAAAGAAGAGTCATACGCTGTTTTAGATTACTTATTATATCTGTATATGGTATGTTAATGTCTAGATCTTTGCAATCAGGATATAGGGATAGATCGGATATATTAATGATAGTTCTAGCTAGAAAATCAGCGCTTTCGTATCCTGCTACTCCTATATGGGACGGGACCCAAACGAAATCCACTTTTATATCGATTAAACATAGTTCAAACCACAATTCCTTTATAGCAAAAATGATGTAATTGATGTTAGCACTCATTTTGTTATTTGACAAACTTTTTAACACACTCATACTATCACTAACTATTACCCACTTCTTATAAAGTTGATTTTGTTTCTTAATATGCTTTAAAGCAAAAAGAATAGCGACGGCTTCAGCAGTAAAAATACTGGCATATCTATTAATCTTAAAGCCAATACCCTTCCTAATTTCAGGAAGGTAGATTGCAAAAGAAACATTATTATTGTTTTTTGCGCCATCCGTATAAACAAATTTACAATTAGACCATTCTGACAATAATACATGAACCTCCTCTTTTGAAGTTAAATTTGGATCTATTACAACATTAATTGCAGAATATTTACATCGAAAAGAACCTGCATGGCAGGGAAGTATATCATTATTCCGATGAATATTTAAATCTTGTAGAAATTTAAAAAATGAAGAAAAATCTTGCAAGATAAACAACTGTCTCGGAAATGAAGACGATTGATAAGCAATAAGATTCTTAAGAAGATTGTTCGTCGGCAAGCTATAGAGCTTTAAAATAAATCTTTCTTTAAGATAACTAAATCAAATACACAAAGGAGGAAGGTTGGCCTCGATTTGCATAGCAGCTATTGGGCTAGTTTTAAGTGCACCCAATATTGTACGCATACATTTATTTTGTATTTTATCCAGACTATTAACAATTTTGCTGTCTGCGGCGAAACAATGAAAGCCATATTCAAAATGACTACGAATAAGCGATTTATACAAAATTAACAATATTTTAGGGTCCGCTCCCCACGACGTTGCACACAAAGATTTTAATACATTATAAGCTTTATTCGCTTTAATTATAACACTATCTGTATATTTTTTCCAAGAAAGTTTTGGAGTAAATGTTACACCTAGAAATTTTATGTCACATGAAATAGGCAGTGGAATGCCATTGTATAAAATGGGAGGTAATATGATGCGTTTACGACCAATCACAAAGACTTTTGATTTGGTTGGATTTACATATAAATTAAGATAAGAAAAGTATTGATATAAATTTACAAGTGCTTTATTAATAGTAGCGGCTAAATTAATCAGATCAACTCCCGATACATAGACGACTAAGTCATCTGCATACTGTAGGTTTACTATATTTGGCCCCAAAATAAGGTTCAATCGTCTTATGTACATCATAAAAATTAAAGGAGACAATATTCCCCCCTGACAAACACCTAGAGAAGAAAGTCGTGGTCCATACAAATGTTTATTAAATTTTACATATACTTTTCTGTCAGTCAAAAAGGATTGCATCCAATTTATTATTTTACCTGGTATCCCTAACATTGATAACTCGTCACAAAGCACGGCAATATTTACACTATTGAAGGCACCTGAGATGTCAAAAAATACAGACAAAAGATATTGATTACTTGCTAAACATTGATGCGCATCAAGCTGTAACTGCGCTATACTCTCCCTAGAAGACCGACCTTTGCGAAAACCAAACTGATTATTAGGCAAAAGACAATTTTGTTCTATAAAGAACTCGAGACGTTGTTTTAGAAGCTGCTCAAATATCTTCCCAATACAAGACGTGAGAGCTATAGGTCTATAAGAGTCAGGTAACATTTTATTTTTGTCTGGCTTTAAAACTGGGATTAAACAGTCTGTTTTCCATTCTGCAGGAATAGTATTCTCCTTCCATAGGCGATTAAGATTATTTAAAAAGATGTTGAGACTGTGGCAATTAAGTTTTTTGAGTAAAATATATGGAATGGTATCAAGACCGAAAGATGTATCTCTTCTAGTAAATAAAGCGGATTTTAGTTCTTGTAAAGAAAAAGGCTCTATCAAATATTTATTACTATCATTAACAACATTTACATAGTTAGTTAACTCATTTGATACAAAGTCAGAAGTATACTTTTGTAGAAAATCTGGAATCCAACTATCATTCAACACACTGTCAGGAATGTAAGTTTTGTTAAATTTGCGCATGTATTTCCAAATTGAAGACAAAGGAGTACAACGATTAAATGAATTGCACAAGCCTATCCAGCTATTTCTTCTTTCACTTTTTAAGATAAGTTTTTTTAAAGCCCGCAATCTCTTAAACTCCACATAATTTTCATCAGTGGAGTTGTTTTTAAAATTAATGTAACCATTTTTAGCATTTAAAACTGCTTCTGTACACCTCTGATTCCACCAAGGCGACCAAGGATATTTAAAAGATTTTTGTGAACAAGAACTAGTAGCATTATTACTATTAGAACTTTTGGAAAACAGACAGCTAGGGATTGACTGCTTGGCAGCAGAAAGTAAAATATTACAAAAGGAATTAAAAGCATCTATTGAAGATAAAGTGTCAAATTTAACATCATCCAAATAAGAAACAACTAAGTTACTATACATATTCCAATTCACCTGCTTATAATTAGGGTGAGTGGGCAAATGTAGATTATTACATAATGTGTTTTGCAAACTAATACTATCACTACTTACTGCCATTTTTATTATTACAGGGAGATGATAACTACTGCCCAGAGGACTGTCAATAACTGACCAGTCACATAAAAGAGCCAAAGATGGAGTTACCAAAGTCAAGTCAAGAGCATTAGGACGCCAAGATGGAGATCCTATTGTGGTAGCTTGACCATTATTCAGAATAACAAGACCATTCTCATCTATAACCTCTAAAACATCTTTACCTCGAGGCAATGTATCAACACATCCCCACAACATGTGATGAGCATTGAAATCACCTGCAAATATCATTGGCTCTGGAATGGACTTAATTAAACTGTTTAAATTGTTTTTATTAAATGGAGGATTTGAATTGGAAGGACTGTAAAAACTTACAATACTCAGTTCTTTGTTATTAATTTTAATTTTAATGCAAACATTTTGTAGAGCACTATCATAATATGTATTTATGTTAGAAAATGTGATATTATTATGAATAAAAATTGCTACACCATTGTGTTTATTACCACAATCATTCCTTATTGTGTTATAGCCTTTTATTAAAAAATACTGATGTGGTTTTAACCAAGTTTCCGAAATTATAGCAATATGGATATGATTTTCATATAAAAACCTTGTAAAAATAAGCCTATTACTAATAATACTTTGAGCGTTCCACTGCACTATA
Organism: Leptidea sinapis; assembly: GCF_905404315.1. Lineage (NCBI taxonomy): Eukaryota > Metazoa > Arthropoda > Insecta > Lepidoptera > Pieridae > Leptidea > Leptidea sinapis. The sequence goes on along the minus strand of NC_066286.1, from coordinate 8,336,138 downwards.
TTCAATGTATCCATAATAACAATTAACTAGGTGTCTTTTTTCTAAAAGTGTTATTTAGGATTTCCTTAATACTATTTGAATTTATAGTTAACTTATCTTTATTTGTACAAATTTGTAAAACTGCTTCAACCAAGAGGTTCATAAATTTGTCAGATTTTATAAGATTGCTCAGGTGTGTCTCAATATACTTTGAGTTTAATTGAGGGAAAGCAGATTCATTGAAGAGATCTGAGTATCTAACACTACGGGACTTCACTTTGTTTTCTTTAATTTTTTGTTTTTTCAGAGGACAGGTAGATGAGATAGCTATGTGATCTCCACCACAGTTGGCACATTTTGTTAAAGTTTTTGGACACATTTTAAAATTGTGATTGTCAGAACATATGGAACAAACTTCATTGTTTCTACAAAATTTAGCAATATGGCCAAATTTCATACAGCGTAGACACTGTTTAATAGGGGGTACATATACATTAACCTCATGCCTCCAGTGATCAAGTGTTACATACTCAGGTAACAACGTTGATGCAAATGTGACTGCAACAGTTTGCGTTGGAACAAAGGAGACAACACCCTGTGGGTCCTTTACTCGCCGCATGAACCTTCTCACAGCAATAACTTTTTTACTCGATGCAATTAATTGATGAATTTTTTTGTTGGAGTAATCAGTGGGAACAGAAGTAAGAACTCCAGTGACCTCCGTTTCTGAAGCCGGAATTGAGGCAACCATCTCCAACTCGCTAAGTAACTTTTCATTTTTTTAAAATACATTCGCATTGTTAGGCAGGTCAAAGGTAACACCAACTTTAAAAGCATTAACGGACCTTAGGTGCAACACACCCGATACGCAATGCCTCCTGATTCCATTTGACAGACCCAACCTGTCCTTGTCTGATATTTTGACTTCACCCTGCTTGCGATTGAGAAATATTTGAATTTTCGTCGTATAACCTATAATAATTTGTCGCTCTATAAGGGGTATACTTCTCTTTATCCTTTCTTCTTACAATGAGACGTTCAGTCACCTTCGCGTCAGATACCGAGGATTCGGATAGGGGAAGTTCGTCTGCTGGTTCTGCGTCGCTCTGGCCGTTCTTCGGCCTTTTACCTGTACGCTTCCCCATGGCGATGGGGAAGCGCACTTAACAATTTATATATACAAAAATCGAATATTTATAAACCAGGATAAACAATTTACAAGTATGAAAAATATATGCACTATGAACAATAATTTAAACAATTTTTTTTTGTATAAGCGCGCCTTCCTTCGTTCACTCGTTCCCGCCAAAAACCTGACAATTAACAATTATTGACATTTGACCCATTTCTGACAAATTAAATTGATTGTTTGTTTTTTTGGTTTCTTCGTCGTCCATTTAGAGGCAAAGGGTTCAAGCCAATACAGCCGTACTCGTTAATATTCAATAATTTATTTCACGATTTTTACAATATTGTTCTTTCTACAAACATAGAATAGCTAGACGAATAAATAATTTCAAGGATTTGTTTTGTTACGCCAAAGAAGCATAACTTCTTGCGTGCGTACATGTAAGTATATAAACACTTTTTTTTCTTTCTTCTTTATCTATTATTTCCCTTTATTTCCAAAAAAGTCATCTGTGTCTCTAATAAACTAATCTAAGATGAACTATTTAATATTGGAATTGTTTAACTTGAGAAACTTAGGTTTTAACCTAAATATTTTGTAAATTAATATTTTAATGAAAGGCAAGGTTATTTATTAATAAAATCTTTTATTTATAAAATTTATTTTATTCTTATTGACAATAATTCTTATAAATGTAGATTAGAATTTTGTGTATATACATAATTAGTATGATAAAATAATCCCATAGAAGTAACAATTGGTAAAAGTGAGAGAGGAGTAGCCTGTTTATCGCTGCCGTATGCGAGAGAGAACGGGAACCCAGACAGACTGCCGTTGTAACGCGTTACGTTATGAAGCGCTTTACCCTCCCATAAGAAGTTACTTCAAATAAGTGAAGTAATTACAATTATCATACCGTTTTTTAATTAAAATTGAATATTATATGTAATGTAATAATATAAAGTATTATAAATATAGGTAAAGCCTTTTTTGTTTTGAATAAATATTACAAAATAAAAGGAAAATAATTGGTTGATATGAATTTTAAAGGGGAATCTATCACGGTAAAATTATTTCACACAAATTTTTATTCAGCAAAATGCCAGCTAATTTGAAACTTTTATTTTAAAGCCTTTCTTAAGTCCTTCATTGAAGGACTATTATTTCTTCTCTTAAGCGTCGTGGCCTTCAAAGATGATAAATATTTCAGTCGCTTACAATGGGCCCTTCATTATTATATTTAATACCCTTTATTACTCTTGAACGGGCCTTTTATAGGATTTGCTGCTTTTTCACGATTTTAACGATCCGTTTATTTATTGAGTAGTTGTTTTTGTAAATGGGTGTTTGTTTTTTTTAAGTATTTTACGTCACCGCTTACAAAATATCATAATTCTTCCAATAACGCGGTAAGTTTATAACCCGTTTCAATCGGCCTTAAAACACGGGCATTGTCCATATAACGAGGTGATGTCCCACATAAATATATCTGAACTGTGAAATATATATTATATGTGGGATTAGTGTTAAAAAGATTTCCACAGTTCATAATAATTAGCTTCGCGTATGTCGTTCGTTTGCTCGTGTGTCCATTGTGTTATTACTAAATTAAATTATTTAATTAAATTTGTGTATTAAATTAAAAAAACTTACCTTTAATAAAACAGTAAAACTAGGCAAGCAATTGGAAATACTTGTTACAAATTGTGATTAATTATTTATAATTACAATTCAAGTAGGCTTCATAAGATACATAATAGCTTTAAGGGTAAATGTATACACTTCTACAATAAAGTCCCAGCCACTGTTCAGGCATTATCTATAAATAAATTTAAATGTTTTATGAAAAAATGGCTCTGTCGTAAATCCTATTACTCCACTGCTGAATATCTAAATGATCGGACAGCCTGGGACTAGATTGTGATTATTTTATAGCGACTGTACAATATTGTATATTTTTATTGAAAAGAGCGCAAAAAAAAAGAATGCTGGGAGAGTTTCTTGCGCCGCTTCTTCTCTCTCAGAGCGCCATTTGTTTCCGAAGCGGTAGTAGTATCTAGTAGTATAAGAAATGACATCAAAAAGAATTCTAAAGGAATCAATTTTGAGAAAATAAATGCCTTTTTATGCCTTTTAAGAGATAAGTCTTATAACGCGAAACTACTCAACCGCGTTATGGGGAGATTGTCTGTATATAGAATTGCATCAGATGTGCGTGTGTTTGGCTTCATCTGATGTTTGGGTTTGTATATTTGTGATCACAAGGTGATCCGGTGAAAAATTAGGAGTGTTCACAGTTTGGCATTATCTATTCTATTGGAAACACGCTCTATCCCGCGATAAATATTTCATACTACATCAACGAGACAAAAAAATATTATAATTTATGCAAATAACTTACAATATCAACTTCATTAATGACAAGCAGAGAGGTAATTAAAAAGATTTTGACAGCCTTTTAAAAATTAGCACGTTATAAATTAATTTTATACATCTAGTAACTGACCCAGCAAACGTTTTATTGCGGATATTAAAATCGCGATACAAAAGTAATTTGTTGATCGTAGATGGCTGAAAATTTGAAGTTTTATGTATTTTTTGATGCTGACTCATAATCAAATAAATTTAAAAAAAAAATGTCAAAAAATTAAAAAATAAAATAGCCGTGGACCACCCTTAACATTTAGGGGGATGAAAAATAGTTGTTGTCCGATTCTCAGACTTACCCAATATGCACTCAAAATTTCATGAGAATCGGTCAAGCCGTTTCGAAGGAGTATAAATACAAACACCGCGACATGAGAATTTTATGTATTAGATTGAATTAACACCGGCGTTACAGGCGGTCGCTGAGTTTGAAATACAGTAAATTTACGCGGAGTCCTATATATGCTACGCACACTATTTGCTGTAACCTATTTTATCATATAAAATAATGTGGGGTGGTAGCACTAATAAAATTCAAAAGTACCCACATCGACAATGACTCTGTACAATACAATCCCATATTTATAGGCAAAATAGTTATGTATGCAACTGTTGTGTAATAAGGGGTATTAAAACACGAATGTGGGTTTATCTTAATTGATATGTCGCTCGTTGAAAGTAGCTTTTTTCGGCAGTCAGAAAATATTACTTCTGAGAGGTTATTTAATTTTAAATATTTTAGCATCAAATATGTTTATATATATGAAAACCTCAAGTTGTTTGAAATTAAGTCGTATTAACCGAATTCAAAAAAGAAATAATATTTTTTATGGATTTATATTATTTTTGGAGTCAACTTACTGTAGGTTTGTAACTACATACATAGTTCAAATTCAATTTAATAAAAAAATTTTTTTATTCTAAATAGGATGTGACATCACTTATTGAAAGTCAAAAAATACCACCCATTCCAAAATGAATGCCTCAGACCTGAGAAGAACGGGCGCAACTATTTTTTTCATCAAAAAAATATGTTTACAGAGTAATTTTGTACAATTAAGCTAATTATTTAATAGCCTGAGGGTGGTCACTCCATTCCCAATCTGTGGTATCATTAAGAAAGTCATGTTATAGTAACCTTCACGAAACAAACGTTTATTAACAATTCTTTTGAATAACGTAATACTTTTGTTTTGAACATTTTCTGGGATCTTGTTGTAAAAGCATATACATCGCCCCACAAAAGACTTACTAACTCACTTAGCCGAGTAGTTGGCATTATAAGTTTATGTCTGTTCCAAAATAAGTTATAGGTGAGATGTGCTTGAGTCGCACGCGCGACGTGAGGAGGCGAGAAGCGAGAGCGTGGCCGCGGCGGGAGGACACTGATTCCAAAAATAACAGTTATCATAACTAGAATTAAATTCTATAAAATACGCAATTATTTTTATACATTTTAGTGCATTATATTAAATCTATTGTTTTGGAATAGTGTTTTTGAAGTCGGTTTTTTTGTTATTTTTTTTTTAAAGAAGAGAAGGACAAATGGTCGTAAATAGGGAGTATTGTGGAAACCTATAATAATTAGGTATTTCATTTAATTAATTTGTCATCATCAATTTAATTTACTAGACATCTTCTGAAAGAAGGTACCTGACATTTTACATATTCAGAAACCCCTTTACTCCCGTGGAGGCATTCATTTTGGAATGGGTGGTAGTTTTTTTGACTTTCAATAAGTGATGTCACATCCTATTTAGAATAAAAATATTTGAATTTGAATTTTTATTCATCAGTTATTGTATGTGTCTTGAATCTAAATATTTTTTATCAATATTTCCAATTAATATAAATAAATTTAAGTTGATATAAAAACCATTAATTCACTGGTACGAACTTTTCGCGAATTTTTACGGACAGTAAATTTTCTATTGCCGTCATTCGCTATACGCCTCCCTCTTGAACTCTTAATTTCGGTATGAAATTCGGCAAAATGTATGAATTTGAATTTGAAATAAAAATAAACCATAAAACTTTTATTTCCATTTCACTATAATAATAATTCTAAAACAGTTTTTAAAAGAAATAGTACTGCATTTTAAAAACATGTTAATAATTTTCATATGAAACAATTTCATTTTAACAAGGGTTTGCGTGTCAACTACTTTACGGTTTGAAATGCTTTGTTTGCGACGCTAACAATTCTTTGTTAAATATTTAAATATATTTATATGGAAAATGTTCAACAAAATTATGTTTAAGTCGGATCTTTTGTTTCAAAATACTTACGGGAATAGGCCGGTGCTTTTCAACTATTGGCCACTGATTTCACTCTTGTTTATTATATTTATTACTAGCTGACCCAGAAAACGTTGTATTGCCATCATAGTTAAGTATATATATACATAGCTGTAGTTAATCCACTAAGTATAGCTAGAATAAAGTTCATTTTTTACCTCCTGAGAAACAAAGATTCTAATTAGTTATTCATTTTTAACTATTCTTTCAATTTGATTTCTGAACGACGGGGGCACATCAAAGGAAATTCAAAATCGTTTTTATTTAATCCCGAGCATTTTCATATTTATTCACCTTTTAAACCTTCTCTGAACTTCCACAATTAATTTAAGACCAAAATTAGACAAATCGGTCCAGCCGTTCTCGAGTTGTAGCGAGACTAACGAACAGCAATTAATTTTTATATATTTAGATTATTTATTTTTATTTATGAAAATTAGGGACGAGACGAGCAGGACTCTCAGCTGATGGTAATGATACGCCCCACACAGTACAATGCAGTGCCGCCCAGGATTCTTGAGAAACCCTAAAATTCTAAGCGGCACTACAATTGCCTTGAGACATAAGATGTTGAATGTTAAGTCTCATTTGCCCAGTAATTTCACTAGCAACGGCGCCCTTCAGACCGAAACACAGTAATGTTTACACATTACTGCTTCACGGCAGATTAAGATTAAGATCAAAGATTTTCCTCAGTTTCACCCAATACTATATGGTATTTTTTAGCTTCAATACAGTTGTACGTTGGCAAACAGACCTGCAAAGAATAATTAAGTATTAGATTAAAATATATTAAGACTAGTTTAGCAACAAAAATATATTTGTTATATTCATAGTTTTTAGATCTTAATACTTTGTAAATAGATACTAATTTAGTCTAAATAAAAGGCTTTAATATTATTACAATTGTACCTACGGGTTTCTTCTTGTGCTATGATACTCCGGAAGTAAATGTCATTTCGATGACAAAAAAATACTTTGTAATGATCAATATCTCAAAGTCAATAAAGACAATCAGTATACTTTTTTCTATGTTATGTTGACATGTTGACATGTTTTTTTTTTTTAGTTTGTTGAGATTATCGTTGGTTAGTGCCCATGTTTGACATCCATACGTCATGGCTGGGAGTATGCAGGTGTTGTAGGATTAAGAAAAGCAATAGAATAAACTTAAAAGAAATAAGAAAAAGGACAAACATTTCAGACGTATCACAAACTATTAGTAAACTCAAATGGCAATGGGCAGGACACCTAATACGAGGCAAACAAGAAAAATGGGCCAAAATAGTAAATCAAATAATAAAAATCATTTTAATTCAAATTAGCCAGTATGCCAATACCTTAATTTTTTTGTTTTGAATGATACTACAGCCGACTCTTGTTAATTTGAAATTTGAGGGACTCTTTAAATACTATTAAATATCAAGTGTTTGAAATAAGAAATGGTTCGAAATTTTTGAGAGGAAATAAATTACTATTTATTAACCGCTTTTCTTAAACAAGGACAAAAGTTTAGAGGTACATTCTTAAATTCTTTTGCAACATCGCTTTTCTTCTCACCTCCCTCTGCTTTTCTATTAACTTCTTCTTTTTAGCAACTGTGAAGCAAGCAACCAACGAAAAAGTTAACAGTAACTGAAATAGAACTAAATAAACCAATGTGTGCGTGTCAAACTAATCATAACAAAAGGAAAGGCTCGTGTATGATAATGATAATTTGAACTTGTCGCAAAATGTACTTACAATCTGTCTCTCTGCAACTTTGAATTGTCAAGTGTTTGACGTCGATAAGTTCGAATGAACGTGTCGTTATAGTAATGATTTTTCATTTACCAAGTGCATAAAAATGTTTTAGTTTGAAAACTCGTGATAGCTTTGAATTTTTTTATGAGAATAAGGGACGAGACGAGCAGGACGTTCAGCTGATGGTAATTGATACGCCCTTCCCATTACAATGCAGTGGCGATCAGGATTCTTGAAAGACCCAAAAGTTCTGAGTGGCACTACAACTGCGCTCGTCACCTTGAGACCTCATTTGCCCAGTAATTTCACTAGCTACGGCGCCTTTCAGACCGAAATACAGTAATGCTTACACATTAGTGCTTCAAGGCAGAAATAGGCGCCGTTGTAGTACCCATATTCTAGCCGGCATCCTGTGTGAGCCTCCACTGGTAAAAATTATAGAGAGGTTCAAATTGTCGCATTTAAAAACGCGAGAGTTGACTGTATATAGCTCATACGAGTTCAGAACAACCGCAAACACATTGAATTAAGTGTTTGATTCAGCTCTGTTCAAGAGTTCTATGGAGCTACTAATTGCAACACATCTCTCAATAAACCTCGAATAGAAGTCGAAGTGGGTATTCGGAGTACTGATGACATAAGAATTCGTTTCAAAAGAACAAAATGCAAAAGTACATTTTATAATAATACCTATTATATCTTTTGATATATTATAATCCTACTAGCTGACTCAACAGACTTTGTTTTGTTATGACCACAGTTACAATTGCGATAGTTACCATCAAAGTGAATTTAAGCACTTCGTTCAGTTACCATGGCAGCGGTTGCTTAGCATGAGCGGATGTAGGTGGCTTAATTATTGTTAGTGCAATGACGTTCTATATACACACGTCTTTCTGTTAGTTTTTTTTTTTTTTTTTTTTATGGAATAGGAGGACAAACGAGCGTACGGGTCACCTGGTGTTAAGTGATCACCGCCGCCCACACTCTCCTGCAACACCAGAGGAATCACAAGAGCGTTGCCGGCCTTTAAGGAAGGTGTACGCGGGGGTTTTTTTATCATTAGTTTTTTTTTATATATATCTGTTGAATTTTACTTTATTCTTTTTAAAAAAAATCACTTTCTTAAATAACATCATCATAGTAGATTGTTTGTATCAAAAAAATTGGTTTGAGTCTTAGACAATATTGACTAGAGTAAATTTAAAAACCACAACCAAGAAAAATTTAAATAATCATACAATTTTAATGTTTCTTATATCTATAATATCATTAATATAGAAATACAGTTCAACTCGAAGCCACGAAGTAAACAACATAATAAAGTTATAAGAAATAAGCACAGTTTCCAATTGAATTTTATAAACCAATTTGTAGCGAACTAAATCTTGAACGGAATCATAAAACTCAAGTCTTGAAGGATCGTTGTTTATTGAAACAAACTTCTGTTAACAGGAAAACTGTTTGGATTTTAATTTAAAAATGATTTATTATAGTTACTTTAACTATTAATACATTCACTAATATGTTATTGGGAATGTAATTTTCTTTCTTTGTTTGTTCAATAATTTCAGATCATTTTACTTCTTAAGCTATTTCAATTAAAGCTTATAGTGGCCCACAATTTGCATTATCATCAAAAACTCTTCAATTTTTTTTTTCAAGTTATGAATTTTTTACCTTCTTAATAAACAATATCGGGACGACCGAGCCTTGCTCGGATTTTAATGAATAGACAAAACTTGAAAAAAAAAAAAAGTGGGACATAAAGATTCCAACCGGGGTCTTCTGCTTTCCGGATCATTCAATGTGACTCCCATCTGAGTTATTATAGTCTTTTATATAGTGGCGAAATTTACCGTTGTATTCTAATGTTACTGTAGCTGTTTTTCATTAAAACACGGATAATACTACATTTTAAAAATCTATAGATAAACTTGAAACCTAGCTAGATGGATTGATCGCCCCCGAAATTCCCTGTATACAAAATTTTATGAAAATCGTTGGAGCCGTTTCCGAGATTCAGATTATATAATATATACAAAAATTGTTCTTTTAAAGATATAAGATAAGATAAAATCGGAGAAGTTTAGATGGCCACTATAATTTGGACACCTTTTGGATTGGTTTAACAAGATATTAAGACATATTGGTGACTAACATGATAAAAATGGTTAGAAAGGCAGAAAATATTTCAAAATTTACACTTTGAATAAGCCTTACATCTAGTTGGTGAAAATTTGTATCGTGTGGAACAAAAAGGGGATTGTGGAACTCAAAAACAATATTTTTTTAAGTTTTAAGAAATTTTAAGATGCCCAAGCATCACTGTAATACAAAAGTAAAAGGTTCTAGCTTGTTCCTAAAATTTTCTGACGTTTGGGACATTCTTTTTTTTTGGTCTCTTCGTCCATTACTAGGATAGGCAAAGGGTTCAAGCCCGTACAGCCGTATTCGTTATTTAGTAAGTAGTAGTATAAGTAGTAGTCACAGCCAACCTTGCAAGATTTTTACAATATTGTTCTTTCTACAAACATAGAATAGCACGAGGAATAAATAATTTTAAGGATTATTGCTTTGTTAGGACAACTCTTTTTTTCTTTTATATCACAAGTCTCAATCTTGTTTAAAACCCTTTTTATCTCTTTATTCAATAATAATAAATTTTTGTCATTCTTAAAGTCTTTTATTTCTACTGTTGAATCTTAATTTATTCTAATTTAACAAAAAAAAAAACTTACAAATTTTTGTTTGAAATAATCATTTGCAGAAAGTACTTCAAAAATGTCACATCGGAGAAGCCGTATCCAGTTGGTGACAATGATATTTTGCCGTGATAGAACCGTCAAGGCACATTAAAGCGATGTCTGTACGCAATTATTTTATAAAATCGTTTACTACATGTTAATTTTGTTTAAAATACCCATAATAAGAAAATTTTTGTTTGATATCTGTTAATGTATCATCTCTTATTATAATAATGGACGGATGTTTTTATTTTCGTCGAGAATACTTGGTCCGATGCATGCAATACAGTTGTAAACTTTGTTAACAACCATTGCCAATTTATGCTAATAGTTTCAAAGAATAAAATATTATACTTTGACTTATTTCTTTATACAAGGAATTAGGCTTTCATTATGTAGAAGCCAATGAAACAAGGAAATACACGTTCAGCCATGGTAGAACTAAATAACGACTTAGAACGTATCGTACGATGGTCAGAATCGAATTGCCTAGTCCGAAATTCGAGTAAAACAAAATTCATGATACTTGGTACCGAACGGTAAATAAAGGCATATCACACTACGACCCTGACATACAAAAAATAATAGTTAAAAAAAACTAAAAAGCACGCTTTATATAAAATTCAACTAAAAAATAGAAAATAAATTTAAATTGAAAATAGTGTAAAAAAAATAAATTTTATTGTAAAAAAAACGTGGGGTGTAGAAGAATTAATTATTGTAGTGAATTTTTTAACTATTATTTATTTTTCATTTTTTAGTTAAATTTTCTATAAAGCGTATTTTTTAAACTATGAAATACTTTAACATCAATTCCTGCCTTATCGACTATAGATGAAAGTTATTTAAATTAACAAAAATCATATTTTGCAAATTGAAAAAATGATTAATTTTATCAAATTAGTGTAATGTCATCGGTCCTCGATAAATCTACAAAGTTTCAACGAAATCTAGCCGTTTAAAGTGGGTCAAAATCGCGCCCAAAGAAGTCGGTTACAAACATACAAACATACAGGTGAAGCTAATATAAAGCGTATAATAAAGATAAATAAGAGGGTATACAACGAGTTACCGAGGCGTGAAATCTGGGGGTTCTAATGGATGAGAGGCTTCGTTTCGAAAAACACGTTCTAAATATATCTCAGAATTGCTTCTACCGTTTAAAGATTTTTCATCGCATAAGCGATTTTATTTTACCGGTAGTGCGCATTAAGCTATGCGAAACCCTAGACTTACCCAAGTTTAATTATGCTGATACAGTAGTAGGGCCACGCTAACTTGCACATACTAAAATTTACGGGTCACCTGGTGTTAAGTGATCACCGCCGCCCGCATTTTCTTGCAACACCAGAGGAATCACAAGAGCGTTGCCGGCCTTTAAGGAAGATGTACGCGCTTCTTGTATCGTCCCGGAAATACCGCACAAGGAAGCTCATTCCACAGCTTCGTAGTACGAGGAAGAAAGCTCCTTGAAAACCGCACTGTGGAGGACCGCCACACATCCAGATGGTGGGGATGATATCCTAACTTGTGGCGTGTCGTGCGAAGACGGAATTCCACGGCGTGCTCACGTAACACCTTATTTAAATAATAATAAAATTTTAAAAATGGATTATCGTTTGCATTTACACATTGCTTCGCTTCTTTTAAATATAATAAAGTGTGAAGTGCCGCCATATCTTTATAGTAAATTACATTGGTTGAAAGATAATACTAGTGAATACGTCACAAGAGCATCTATGTATAGATTACATACTTTACTTCATAAGATACATAATAGCTTTAAGGGTAAATGTATATACTTCTATAATAAAGTCCCAGCCACTGTTCAGGCATTATCTTTAAATAAAATTAAATGTTTTGTAAAAAAATTGCTCTGTCCTAAATCCTATTACTCCACTGTTGAATATCGAAATGATCGGACAGCCTGGGACTAGATTATGATTATTTTAAGGCGATAGAAATGACTGTACAATATTGTATATTTTTATTGAAAAGAGCGCAAAAAAAGAATGCTGGGAGAGTTTCTTGCGCCGCTTCTTCTCTCTCAGAGCGCCATCTGTTTCCGAAGCGGTAGTAGTATCTAGTAGATAGTTATTAGAAATGACATCAAAAAGAATTCTAAAGGAATCAATTTGGAGAAAATAAATGCCTGTATGCCTTTTCATATGTCGTTACACAGGAATGCAGCTTTCCGGGGTAGTTTCAAGTATACAGCAACTAAAGGTTGGAATGACTTGCCACCTCCTCTTTGTGATCTGAAAAAAACATCGAGTTACAAATTAAAATATAAGACTCTTTTATTTCAGAAACAAATAAGCAATCAATAACCCATAAGTCTTAGAAAAAACAGTAACTTAAATTTATAATACACAAAGTGGCATTACTTGAACAAATTTAACCATGCATCCATATTGTACAACCGACTGTTATTGTTTAAAATTATTCTGAAAATATTTGAAATTAAATTAATGTTACATTTTGTTATGGCCAAATAGCGTGTCTATTATTAATTTATTTTTCTTTCTTCTTATTCTCATTATACGAAGTTTACATTTTTCAACAATGTCTCTAACTGTGTTATAAACATTTATATACATCAGAATAGTGTCATATTTTATTCATTTTGCTAATATAGTTATAAAGTTTTGCTTTTAGTGTAGAAATATGTATTTAAATTGTAATTGTAGATGTAGGTAGTAATTGTATACCGCATTCGCTGTGCGTGCTGCGGAACACGGTGCCTTCTGAAAATCAGTGTCGAGGCTCTGAAGACTCGACGTATACTGAGTGGGCCTCCGATTGGTAATACTAAAGTGATTGCACTGCTCCTCAATCTTATTTTTTTATTTATTTTAATTAATAAATTTAAAAAAAAAAAAAATTAATAAATTAAAAAAAAAATTAATTAATAAATAAAAAAAAAAATAATAGTTATTATTTAGTTGTTTTTATAGTTTAAGTTTATTATGTTAAAATAACTTGTTTGTTAAAGGTTATATTATAATTTAAGACCTATTTTTAGCAGTGTAACTATGTTGCCAATAAAGTTTATTATTATTATAATGTTTTTATATCTGTCCATTATGCGTCTTTTAACAACTTTCCATCTCACTGTAAATAAAGAACTTTTGAATATGATCGCATTATTTCATACTTTGCCACTGCGATCTTAAGTTTTCCTTGCGTACTCGATTACTGCGATGTTACATCTGGCACATACTTCTATACGGATGTGAGGCGTGGACAATTAAAGAAGACCTCAGGAATCGTAAAGAAGCCTGTGGGCATACAGACGTATGTTGGCCATTAGTTGGACTCACAAGATCACGAATGTGGAAGTTCTACGCCGCGTCAATAAAAAATGCTAACCAAGATGGAAAGTTGCATATTTTGGGCACGTGTTTAGGAAAATTTATTGAATTAGGCGTTACTTTGCGGAAATCCATAATTATACAAATGATTTAAGTTTTCTTTAGTGTTAATTCCGCCAATATTTGTTTTTAAAATAATTCGACACGTGTTTCGCCTATACACGAGGCATCCTCAGGACGTAATGTCTCGCCAAAATCTGGCCATATGGTGCCAAATATTGGCGGAATTAAAACTAAAGAAAACTTAAATCATTTGTACATGTGCTTAGGCACGAGAGGTACGAGCTCAAACAACCTATCATGATGGGTTAAGTTGCCGGAAAATGAGGCGTTGGTCGCAGAAAAAAGTATTGGTTGTGTAACATCTGAGAGTGGACGGGAATTGCGAAGAACAAAGAGTTAAATTGACGAGAAGGTGCCGTTGTGGTACCCATAATCTAGCCGGCATCCTGTGCAAAGGAGCCTCCCACGGGTACCACTCCCACATATTACATCATAGCCGTTTGTGACTTTATTAAGTCATAAGACGTGCCGTTTTGGTGGTCTTTTTTTTCAGCTTTGTTCATATGTATGTTCAAAGTTGTATGTTTTGTAATTTTTATTTTTACATACTTAGCCAATATTTAATTATCATAGATAAGTAGAGTAAACGAGGCCTCCTTATGGTAAGTGATGACCTGTATTAAAGCATTCCTACAATTACTATAAGTGGGTAGTTTAATCTACTACTGTACTAAGTTACTTACACACAAGGCACTCCGCTTTGAAATTAGTTAAATGGTATGATTTTATGGGTAAATTTACATTTCCCTAACTTTCCCTAACTCTTAAAACATTACTGTATACAAAGCCGCAGACCTTGAACTTTGAAACTTGTGTCATTAAGAAAGTTAATTACAAAGTGTCTCAAAGTTTTTAGATTACTCATGTTCTGTTTAAATGTTCTGCTAGACTGAATACAATTTAACACTACTATAGAAATTTTTGTTTCTTTTTAACCGACTTCAAAAAAAGAGAAGGTTCTCAATTCATCGGTATTTTTTCTATGTTTTTTACCTCACAACTTTCATCTGGGTGAACCAATTTTGATAACTCTTTTTTTATTTGAAAGCTGACGGCTAGAATATACTTCAAATGTAGTTTGGTGAGAATTTGGTTTGGTTCCGATTATAGGATCCTAATTTAATAGGTCTACACATATTATTTAGACAAATTTTTACTTAGTGTATGTACTTCAGATTCAATAAAAATAAAAATTATTAACGAAAAAACAATCGACTTCAAAAAAACACTATTCCAAAACAATAGATATATTATGAACAAAATTGTAAAAAAAAATGCGTATTTTTATACAATCTACTTAATCTAATTCTAGTTACAATAATTGTTATTTTTGGAGTCAGTGTCAGCCACGGTAGGTTTGTAACTATATAAATAGTTTGAGGAAGGTTGTAGGTAAGATGCGCTTGTGTCGCACGCGCAACGTGACAAGGTGAGAGGTGAGGGGGGAGTGGCAGTAGGACACCGATTATACAAAGAATGCTGTGATCGAGTTGCATTAGAAATAAACCCTAATGCCTTAACAGTTGGCAATACACGTGTTGTTATTGTTATAGAATGATGTTATTAAATCAATAAAACTCAATAAAACGTCTTTTGGCCAAGTTTTGGGCCATTCGCAAGTTATCAAGGTGTGGTGGGTTCGCAAGAACATCCCTTTTCACACTGAGTTATAAAGCTGATTAAAATAAATAAAGAAGAGGAAGTTACTGATATAAGTACATTTTGAGGCGGTTTGGGCATGCAGAGAAGGTAGTTGAAAGGAAATTGACTGCACAAATTTGCAGCCCTCATATCGAATGAAATCTGGTTAAGGATTTAAGAGAGGCCAGTTCCAGATGATGCTAGTGGAAGAAGCAGCATGACTATGGCAAATGAGAGTCCGTATTCCTGGCCTATCCCCCCGGAAGAGAGCTGACAATGAAAATACCATATCAGATAGGTGTTAACCAAAATTGGTGATCAAACTATTATCATCATCATTAGCCGGAAAACAACCACTGCTGGACAAAGGCCTCCCCATAATTTCCACGACGATCGGTCCTGCGCTGCCCTCATCCAATGTAGTCCGGCGATCTTGACCAGATCATCGGTCCATCTTGTGGGGGTCCTGCCAACACTGCATCTTCCGGTCCATCTTTACTGCCCCAACGGCCAACTGTCCGTCGAACTTTGTGCCCTGCCCACTGCCACTTCAGTTTCGCAAAATGTTATAATTAATGGAAATTCATAACGAAATTTTCACAGTATAATGATTTAATAATAAATAAACCTTATAATAAATTGTACCTAAGCTTTTCATCAACAAAGCGTTTCAGAACTACTTGACACGCAAAACCTTCATAGAGCTGTTTAATATGAAAATTAACCCTTAATAAAATTGTTTCATATTAATTTTGAAATACAAAAGTGTTTCTTATTAAATACTTATTCAAAAAATTTCCACGCCACCTATGAGGTTGTGTACTTAGAGCGTTTTTATAACTTTTTGAATCGTTATATCTCAGAAACGGTGGCTCGCAAGAAAAAAAGTATTGATACATTTTTTATAGATATTTTATGATCTACAATTTTTGTCTGAGGTACTTTTATGATAAAACTTACTGTTTTGCTGAAAAACGCGAGAAACTCTTTTTTTTTTATCTTTGACCTTGAATAAAAAAAATCCATACACGGGAATGATGGGGAATATTTTTTATAGTTATGTTTTGAACAAAATCACTGATTTTCAGCTTGTTGGGACTTTATGTAACTTCACTCTCATTTTTTGGTCTAAATTGACCGGACTATTAGCATTTAATGCTCAATATTGTGTAAAGAAGAAAATTGGAACTACCGTTGTTAGTTCACTTGGTTACTATGTAGAATGTTATAAATTATGAGCTGACCCAGCAAACGTTGCATTGCCATATTAAGTAATTTAAAAAAAATGGGGTATAAATAATAGATGCGACCGATTCTCAGACCTACCAAATATATCGTACTACAATAATTGTATTCGATTGCCATCTTGCAACCCTATAGCGGATTTGTGGATGGAACATAATAGTTTAAAAATCGCGATACAAAAATAGTTGTAGATCGTATAAGGGCGAAAATTTGAAGTTATATATTGTACTCAAAATAAAGTAAAAATAAAAAAAAAATGTCAAAAATATAAAAAAAAAAATTAGTGTTATGAAAAATAGATCTTGGCCGATTCTCAGACCTACCCGATGTGCACTCAAAATTTCATACAAATCGGTTTAGCCGTTTCGGAGGAGTATGGCAACAAACACCGGGACCAGAGAATTTTATATATAAGATGATCTTTTGTGTTAATTCTGCTATGTTGTGCAAAAATTTTATAAAAATTCTTAAGAATTTTATAATTTCTATATTTTTATTTATTACAACTTATAAATTTGGAAATACAAAATTGATGCGTTTTGAGGATCTTTCAAAAACCAAGTTCAAGACGAAGTTACACTAAAAAACACTATCTTTAGCTCACAGTATATTATGATACAAGTAAGTGAAACTAAGTTGCTCATTATAAACGGGGCTGTGAGTTGCAGGAGTGAATAAATACCAATATATATTTACACGAAAATCAGGCGAGTGTCTAGTTTAGTTCCTCACGAGTTTCATACGATTTTTAACACAGTTGCGAGGGAAAAACTAATATGTATTGCATATACTATTAAACTGTCATAACTCTAAGTACTTTTCACTAGATTTTGCAGGTATTAATAAGGCTTTCGTTTGCATTTTATGCTGCATTAAGTATTTCTGGCGGGGTTAAATCTTTCAATTGTTTGACATTTGAAACTTTGACATTTTAAAATAATTTACCACACAGCGACAAACGCGTTACAAATAAAATATGATAATTATGATAAATGGCGCGCAAGTTTTTTTTTATAACACAATTTTTTATTTTAAGTTGAAATAATTTGTTTTTTATTATTCAGCTATCTTTTTATCATTCAATAGTACATAAGTAATAATTTAGAAATAGTACAAGTAAGCACTATTGTTTTAAATTTAAAATAACTTTTTAAATTTAAGTTCAGTTCACAACACCAATTCAAGTCGAACACTGGATTAATAAATATAATTACAAATGCTACAACCTTAAAAGCCCTTTGTGAGTGATTGGTATATTAGTCATCTCTAAAGGCGAACCCAAAGAATGGGTAGAGCCAAATAATGGGTCTTCTTGAAGAAAGGAAATTAGAAAGGTTTTTGAAATAAATGTTAAAAATTACCCGCCATTTTGTAGAAAGAGTATTTTAATAAGAAATTCATTGTTTGAATAAAACAAGTTTAAGAAATGTTTTTATTAAAAATCCGAAACAATAATTTGACTGATAGAGATATATTATTAAGATCTTATGTTTAATAATAATATTAACTTTATTTTCTCATTAACAACCTAAATTACAATACAACGAAAGCTTAAAAACATACAAAAATTTTGGTCGTGGATCACTTGTGCCTTTGGTAGGTAATACCTGTATTACTGGTCACCAGGATTCTACTCTTACACAGTGACTTAATAGCTCTATAAATCATAGGGTAGAGGTAATTGTGTGTGTATGCATGAGAGGGAGAGAGGGTGTGTGTGTGTGTGTGAGAGAGAGAGAGGGAGTGATTAGTATAACATATTATAAAATAAAATTTTTAAACTCAACATTATTAAATGAAATATATCTTATTATATTATCATTGTGTAAGTATTATTCTTAGATGTTAATACTTTTGAAATTAAATATGTACCAAAATTTTCGGACGTGCGGGACTCGTACCCGTGCCGTGGGTACCAACTATGCCCATCACCCAACCAACGCATTTCGGATTATGCTCATGCCACATACTCCTAAATTATTGGTATGTTTTGTTCAACTGTCAGGTTGTGGCTTCATCTACATGATTTACTTCACATCTGATAACCTTCTCATTCAAATGTATTATGATAGTGGCTTCATGAAAAATTAACGAGAATTTCATGTTTTTACAAAAGAATAAAAATAATTTCACAAAAATAAGTGATTTTCATAGTATTAATACTAGAAATAAGGGTAAACTTGCCATACCTGCCACAAGACTCCATAAAGTCAGTAATTCTTTTAAATATCAATGTATTCGTTTCTTTCATAAACTTTAACGCCACGATAATTTGGAGTCCCTAAAACAATCCATACGATTGGCAGTGAATTTTGGCATGGAAAGAGTGCGTGCTTCTATTGATAACTAGCCTCAATGTTTAAGGGACTGTATTGCAACCAATGAAGACCACTTCGAATAAGCTTTTCATATTTTAAATTGTTTTATATTTATGTTTTAAACTAACACACTCTAAGCGTAATAAATCTTATTTGCAATAGATCATTTTGTTTTTCTTTGTTTCAGTATTTATGGCAAGACTAGGTATATATCTTTACCAGCATATGCCATCCCTACTAATATTATACATGTGAATGTGAGTTTGTGGTTTCGCTTTTATGCCAGAGCAACTGAACCGATTTTGATGGAATTTGGTACAGCAATAGACTAAAGCTTGGGAAAGGACAAAGGCTACATTTTATCCTGGAAAAATCCATGGCTCCCGCGGGATTTGTGAAAAATTTTAACTCACCTCGATGCATTATAACTATATCAATAATAGGTTTAATTTGCAATAGGAATCTTCCTCTAAATAAGATTCATATAATATGTTAGGAACGGAAGCGAAAACGGGAACCGGAACTGAAATAGGACATGAGATAATCTTCAATACCAAACTTGCGTATTATTCTTAAGCACCCTTTATCTAAGCGGACAAAGTCGCGGGCATCAGATAGTATTCAAAATCGATTTATATGAAACCTATTTATCGTTAAAATTTTTTCAAATGAACGAACAAAAGAGACTTAGACATAACAAAGAACAGTCTCACAAAATTATTCGTAAGATTACTGCCTCATTATATCAGTATTAAAACTTCTTTAGAAATAAGTGAGTCAGCAAATAAAATAAGGATTTAATATTCTGAGCAATATCGTACCAATCTTATGGCGGCGCCGGTAAAAGGCTTTTACACTTGAGTAGGAGCGAACAGAAATGTGTATTAATTGAAGTAGGTATTTCCTTTGCTTTGTTTAATTTGAATTACTGTAATAATAATATTATATTCATGGAACAATTGATTACATATACGAATTTAATTTACATCAAAAATTAAGGACGATGCGGGATTCGATACTGTACCTCTAGGGATACGCCCCAGCGCCCTCACCTCCACTTACGATTGTGAAAAGTAGTTGCCTCGCCTCTTCTAGATATTACTTGTCAATGTTCCCATAATATGGATATTTATCATACCGTTACCAATTTTATCAGGGTTGCAGAGAACGAATTTTTGTGTGTTTTTGAATCCAAAATGGCCACTGCGTAAAATTATTAACATTTGAATCGATACACACCGTGACATGTCTTTTATGAGATCCTGAGGAAGCGCGATTTTATGTAAAGTCGCGGGTAAACGCTAGTTCCATATTTAAAACAAAAGCACAAGGTTTTTAAATAACAATATTAAAGCAAGTTGAGTAGAGATTTGTTAAGAATTATTTCATGTTTCATTATCCCAGTATTAATTACTTCTTTTAGAAAGAAACGAGTCGGCAAATGAAATTAGCATTTTAAATTCTCCGTGAAAATAGCGATATTATTCCGAAATAATGAAGGTGCTTTCGGCCTTACAATGTCTAAGTGAAAAGGCTTTTACAACTTATGTGAACGGAAAGGTGTACACAAAATGAAATTTTAATAGATTTTTTTTTCAGGCTAGTATTACTTGAACTTATGAATAACGAACTATTCATTGAACTTTTGTTAAAACAGTTTGTTTCCCTTACGAATGATCACAATTTTTTTGGAGCTTTTCTTGTATTGTAGTTGATTTTGTAGGAAAAGTGTCACTTTAGAGCCAGGTATTTAAAAGGTTGTGTTAACAGTGACTAGATAGATAACGTGAGCCACTTTATCGTCTTCCCTTCTCTTGCACTTTTTTTAAATAAACCATTTATTCAATGTTGTACATTTAGCCTTACTATAACTATACGATAATCATAATCTTGTCATTAGATAGACTTGATAATTACACAGACGGAAATCCATCGATCACCTCTACAATAAAACAAATTAACAAAGCCGTAATGAAATTGCCAAACTTTTGAAGCTTAAATTTTATTTAAACCTAAAGACATTACCGAATTACAAAGCCATGGATGAACCTTGAATTTTCAAACTTGTGTCATTGAGAAAGTTAATTATGGAGATACTTAAAGTTTTCAGATGCTTCATGTTCTGTTTCAATGCTCAATTTGAATTCTCCTCTCTCCTCTTTGGCTCTTTCTAAGCCGAATAATGTATCATTGTACAGCTTTACTGGCTTATATAACAGGAGTGAAATAATGTTTGATATATTATTTGTAAATATAGTTCAAGTTTTGTTGATAATCCGCATCGTTCATAAATTTTTGTTTTCGAATTTCATTTGTGTATTAATTGTATAAATAATATTTGTAACCAAAATTTATGAAGTATGCGGGACTTGAACTCCCGCGTCTTGAGTTCCGTCGGAGTGCTCTTACCAACTGAGCAAACCATTCTAGTGACGCATAGATGGTAAGTCGCGGTATGTCTTGTTCAACTCTCAGGTTGTGGCTTCATCTATAGCATCTACTTTACAGTTGATAACCTGCTCAACCCCAATATTTGCCTATCAGAACATTGACTTGAGATGTCGCTCTTATAAATCTAAACAATTTGTTATCTTTTTAAAGTGATAACCCTCACTTCTAGGATTAATACACAAATGAAATTTTGTGAACAATGCGGGACTCGAACGGTTAGCTCAGTTGGCAGAACACTTGCACGGAACCCGAGAGGCGCAAGCTGTGGTTCATAAATTTTGGTTACAAATTTAATTTGTATAATAAATCCCACAAATGAGGGATATCACTTTAAAATAACAAATTGAATATGTATGTAATAGACAGTAATTAATGCTAATTTATTTCTAAACTTATTGACTCTTTAAAACACTGAAATCGCTTTACCCTTCGTTCCATTGTTACGTAAGAAAACACACATTGTTAACATGCAAAGAACATCAAAGAAACATTTTATGTTGTGCCAGCTGTTGTATACCGCTTAAAGCACTCCATACACAGTAAAGTTTTTTTAAAACATTTCAGGAGAAAACCTTTTACCTAATGTCACACTTACTAGCTACCACGTCCCATTGCACAAATGTTTTCTAAGTTAAATTTTTGAAATTTGAAAAATTTGTGCAAGCATTTATATGATGAATATGGATGTTTGTTTCGGAGTCATGTATGTTTAAATGTATTTATGTATGTTTATGTGTATTTATGTATGTTTGAGTAAGTATATTGTATTAAATATATCGTTGTCTTGCAACCCATAACACAGGCTATATATGCTTAATTTGGGGCAAGACAATTTGTGAAAAAAGTGTGTCAATATTATTATTATTATACTGGCAAGTATAAGTATGACACACTGACCTCTTCTATTTACCACTGGACTGGCGGATGTCAAAGTGCTTTTGTGCCTGTTTCATATTCGCCATTTTAGCTCTGTTGGCCATAGCGAGAGTCTGTGGTATTAGTACCACCAGATGTTTATCTAGTTCTAAAACTAGTGATGACGACCTCAGCTAAACAACGATATTTGATGGGAAAGTATTTTACAAAGAAAAATATTTGTGTACGTCATTATGTTGATTCCTGAATTATAAATAACACGGAAAACGAACGAAATTAATTCAAAATGCAAAAATACTTCAGAGTATTGCACGCTTTTCTTGCAGCCATTTGTATTATACGTAAAAATTAGGTCTCTGGACGCTCGCGAGTGGAGCTTCAAATAGGCACAAAAAATTTGCTGTCAAACATATGGAACCGCCTGTCCAGTGGTATTTATACAGGTCAGTGGTATGATACTTTTGTCTTATGTTACTTGGGTAGTTTTGTGATAGATTAAAATACAAATAACTCTATTATGAGAAACACTATATAAGTTCTCTTTACATGGAGTACTGTTTTAACCACACGGCTGGCGTTCCCTTGTAACAGCTTCTTCCATTTGACCGTTTTGTCTTACTTGTGTAAGTTAAAAAAAATGATTAAAAATAAAACAAAAAAAAACATGTGTGTAATTCACAAGTGGTAGTAGTAAAACCTTTAAATATTTTGGCTTCAAAATAATAAGATAATAAAATTTCGGGAAGAGGATAATTGTAGGTTTTACATTTGATGATACATAGTATCACTATGATTTTTTATTTAATCCTATTTATTACATAGATTTATTCCGACTCAGAGCTTACATTTTCGATAAATGATACAAGATGCTTATGGTAACGAAAGTATGAAATAAATACTATTTATTATATATTATACTAGCTGACCCGGCAAACGTTGTTTTGCCATATAAAGTATAATTCACGTGATAGTTTTATAAGTAATAAAATATTGCCTATATTATAGCCTGTATATCATTTCGTTCTATTGTCAATAGTTTTTGCAGCGCACGCAAAAATAGGTTTTTCGATTTTACACCTTGTGCTACAAAATAGCAATTTTATTACGGATCCCTAATTTTGAAAAAAAAATACAAAAAACATAGCCTATAGCCTTCCTCGATAAATGGACTACCCAACACTGAAAGAATCATTCAAATCGGACCAGTAGTACCAGAGATTAGCGCGTTCAAACAAACAAACAAACAAACAAACACTGCAGCTTTATAATATTAGTATAGATTATTACTATAGTCTTAATATGGTCAATATTTCTTTCGAATACTGCGTCAATTACTGTTGTTGATATAGTGCGACTACTGCACATTTTCAAATTAAATTTGACGTCCAAAATCTCAATTAATGGAATCGCTGTATTCGATGCAAAATTAACATAAAACCTCTAAACTGCATAATATAGAGTCCTGGGACATGTTGCTAGGATGACACATTATTTTAACCTCTATGAAATACTATTTATGTTCTGCTGGTGTCTATGTAGTAATACTATGCTTGAATGCCGGCTGAATCCTATACAACCTGTTTGTGTCTCGCTTATTCGTTTCATCGAGTTTCAAATCACAACGAAAAGACTTAAAATATTATATACTTATAATTAACTCGCATATAGTGTGAGTAGGTACAGGTATTATTATAATATGTTTAAACTAATAACTTAAAATGGTATACAATATAAAAATAAAAATCCCCGAAACCAGGACCAACCAGGCTCAACAAACTGCCCCCGTTCATGACCATGGCACATGGACCAGCCATCGCTTCTCTCGCATTTATCTTAGGAAAGGTAACGACCCGCCCCACGACGTCACCACAAGCAAAAAAAACACATACCAAAAGACAAGATTTCATAGAGATGGTGTTGGAAAATTGTTAATCATTTGTTTCATCTATATGGCAGAATAAATGAAATAGCTAATATTACGCGCCAACCCTAAAATATAACCACTGTAGTTATCAATTGGTCGTAAACTTCTAAATCAAACGAAACGTAATTAACTCTAAGTCAACTAGAAATGAAATTCCCCTTGAAATTATAGCTGGGAATAAAAAATATCGGACCGTGTCGACAGCCCTGTCACGTAGACCCAAGAGCACACGTACCGTTGACTCAGTGTAGACTAAGAGTTAGAATTAAATAATAACAGTAAAAAATCTTAGAATTTAATCAAATATTTAATGTGAATCATATAAGTACTATCGCATCACTTTTTATGCCTTAAAAATATTTCTTCTTATTAGATGCTGATATTTTTTTTTATTTTTAAATTATTAATTAATTAAATTATGGCCTTTTGTGTAAATCTTTTGAAGAATGGTTAAATAGATTGTTACCTAAAATTGTACAACTGATTATATACGGGTTCTATCAGGAAGCACCGTAAAATCTTCTCATCCCAAATACCACAGTGTTTGAAGACGAAGGTTTTCAACCAGTATGTGTTGCCATTGATGACTTACGGTATGCAGACGTGGTCGCTAACTATGGGCCCGATGAAAAAGCTCATTGTCACTCAGAGGGCTATGGAGAGGGCTATGCTCGCAATTTCCTGCAAGATTGAATATAAAATAAGGAGATCTGTAGGAGACCCAAAGTTATGGTCAAAGCCCAAATGATTGCAAAACGGAAGTGGCAGTGTGCAAGGATGTGCCTTGTTCGACGGACAAATGGGCAGTGGAGCACTACAGTCCTCGAATGGCAACTACGTACCGGAAGACGCAGTATTGGTAGGCTCCCCACAAGATAGACCGACGATCTGGTCAAGTTTGAAATATTTTGGATGAGGGCAGTGAAGGACCTATCGTCGTGGAGATCTTTGCCCAGCAGTGGATTTCTTTCGGCTGTTGAAGATCATGATGATAATTACAGTCAAACTGTCAATGTATCTATGTAGTATTTACTGATTTCTTTAAAAAGTATTATGATTAAGTACTCAATAGTATATATGTATATATATACTAGCTGACCCAGCAAACGTTGTATTGCCGATATTAAAATCGCGATACAAAAGTAACTGTTGATCGTAGATAAAAATTAAAAAAAAAATTTCGTGTGGACCACCCTTAACATTTAGGGGTATGAAAAATACATGTTGGCCGATTCTCATACCTATTCAATATGCTCACAAAATTTCATGAGAATCGATCAAGCCGTTTCGGAGGAGTTCGGGAACGAACATTGTGACACGAGAATTTTATATATAAGATAAATGTCTTTGCATCCCATTTAAAAAATCGACATAGATTTATGTAAATCTGATTAATATGTAATCTGCAATGTAACATATTATAATATATAAACATACTTTGTTATACTTTTAAATTTGCAAAATTATCATAAACAATAATTAAATTGAAATGTAAGCGTAAAACTTATGATAGTTGAATGGTTCACTAGCTCTTCGTTGGTCTTCCTTTTTCATTGAACCTTATTGGGTCACTCAACTTCGTTACCTGAAATACATTTTTCATGTAGAGGTGTTAATCACGTACGGAAAAAACAAGTTTGTAACAAGACCGGCTATATTTTATTAGGGAAATATGTTTTGTGGAAGACGTGACATTACTACAAATATTCTTGTTCTATTTACATAAATATGGGGCTGACAATACTACTTGCGAATGTTTTGATGGCTTTTTCATGTTCCTGTTCAAATTCATGCACGGTCTTTCAGGCGAAGGGGAAGCCACTCCCATCCCTGATTCCGACAATCAAATTGTATGGGACGCCGCTGAAGAGAGAAGTTCAATTTAAATATCTAGGGCATGTGGTAACCTTTGACCTGAGGGATGATGCAGATATCGAGAGGGAGATCGGTCTGTTAGGGCGAATATGATCATCCACAGATTTGCTCGCTGTACCGTGCCAGTAAAAATTACACTCTTCAAAGCTTACTCCACCTCATTTTACACGAGCAATCTGTGGGTCGACTATGGCCTAATGGCCTGGGTGTTCAGTATAACAATGTGATCAGAATGTTTTTGGGGCTGCCACGATACTGCAGGGTGTCAGGGATGTTGGCTGAGGCGCACGTACATTGTTTTTACGTGACTATGCGTAAGCGGTGTACATCTCTGTTACGTAGGGTCCGGGCTAGCCCCAATGGTATTCTGAGGGCATATTCGCACAGGTTCTATTGTCAGTACCTGAACCACTGTTGTGGTTGTGGTGCCACTAGGTTAGGAAAGTTTAGATTTTAAGATATCTTGTACTAATACTAGGTTTTAAGTTACTTTGTTAATAACACATTATGATCCTTTGTTGGTCGAAATAAAAAAAGTCAGGATACGAAATGAGATGATATTGATACGTTGTTATTCTTTTAACATAAAATATTTTCATTATCAAATATCTTAATATTTTGAACATTAAACTGATTTTATAATATTTATTTATTTATTTAACTAATAAAGCCCCTATCCTTACAGATTGACCTATTGCGATCGAGGTTTGACTTAAATTTAAGTATATAAATGAATATAAACATAAATCTCAGAGCTACTACTAACAATCTATACCTACTATACTAGATTATTGCTATACTTATTACTATTACTAGAGCATACAACAAATACTCTAATTTTAAACTCGTTTAGTGAGCAAGCAAACAAGTCAATCCTATGCGAAAGTTCGTTTAAATTTCGTAAAGCGACTGTAAAAGGCGTGTCACGCATAAGATTGGTTCTCGCTCGCAGAATTACGAGCAGCTGCTGTAGCCTTCGCCTTGAAGCACGTCCATCCGGTACCCACAGACCTAATCGCTCCAGTAAGGCTGGATGACTCACCATACCACGCAAAATTTTCCATAAATATATAATCAGGAGTACGTCCCTCCTAGTTTCTAGTTTATCATACCCAACCATGCCAAGAATGAAAAGTGTAGGATATAGAAGTGGATATCCTGGGTATACTTTGTAGAGTTTTAGATATATAAACCTAACAAATTTATTTTGTATTCGTTACAACATGAGCTTGTATTTGGCTTCACGTGAAGCCCATATGATAGCATCATATTCTAATTTCATTCATAATAATAGGATATATTCACCAAAGCCTCATATAGAACTCGTATAGCGTTGATATTTGTGAAATTTTTCACTTGTCTCATGACAAATCCAAGGTGTCTGTAAGATTTCTTACAAATATCAACGATGTGTTCACGATAGTTAAAATCCGCATTGAAACGAACTCCAAGATCTTTGATTTTGTTGACACGCTGCAAAGGCTGGTTGTCTAGATGGTATGTGTAATGATGCGGATACCGAGACCGACTAAATGATGTCACCGAGCATTTGTCAATGTTAAAATAAAATGTATTATTCCGACTCCATTTTAATATTCTATTAATATCATCTTGTAATTCTAATTGTATCCAATTCGTCTTTACTTGCAGCGAAAGTTTAAGGTCATCAGCAAATAACAAACATTACTACATTACATTCACGGACGATTTCTGGCAGATCATTAATCATATTGATAATATGGAGGGGTCCTAAATTGCTGCTCTGACTTACACCTGATCTAGTATAGTATTCCTCAGAATGGAACCTGCCATAGTCAACATACTGTCGCCGGTCACTTAAGTAGCTGGCGAAGAACGACAATGTGTGTGTTGTACAACCGAGGTTGGACATTTTCTTGAGTAGAATGCCGTTATCAACCACATCGCAGGCTTTTTGGAAATCAAAATATACTACATCCACCTGGCCTCCAGCATCCACCGATGGGACTATTTGTGTCATTAAATGTAGCAAATTTCCCGCTGTGCCTGAATATGAAATATTATACTGAAATTCAATTTCGATAAGAGGGGAGAAACATAACGATATACTGTGAAAAATGTGTAAGGTTGCTGCTAATCTTAATGGTATTATAATTTTTTATGCACCATGTCCGATGATGCATGAGCCAAAACAACTGCATAAGATGATTCACTTGTTTTTTTTATGGAAGAGGAGGACCAACGAGCGTATGGATAGTAAAGTGTAAAGTGATCACCCACCCCACATCGCACATCGCCCACATTCTCTTGCAACACCAGGAGGATCGTTGCTGACCTTTAAGGAAGGTGTATACATATTTTAAAGATTGACCTGATGGCGCTATATTTCATTTGCCCATTTCGGAACTAACTTGTAACTGTTAGCGTAAACGTCAGTTCTCAAGTTCTCGTTTCAGCTCTCCGCTTTCTCATCCCGCCTTCCGCAACCCGTTCCGTCTACCCCTTCCTACACCCACCACCCATGTCGTATCGCCTCGGAAACACTGCATAAAAAAGGTCATTCAACAGCTTGTATGAACGTGGAACAAAGTTCCTTTAAGACCGCGCTGTAGAGGAACGTCACACATCCAGATAGTGGGGATGATCCTTTAATTTGTGGCGTGTCGTATGAAGGTGTAATTTGGGGGCAGTAATCAGGTCAAAAAGCTCTTCGGAACGTCATTCCCTATGGTAGATACGGTAGAAGACACGCAATGAAACGACGTCTCTACGTGACGCCAGGTGATCGAGCATTATTCGTTTAATTTGAAGGGTTTTAGCAATTACGTTCTATACATATGGACATATCATTCGCAGTCTGATAACGGAACAGCAAAAGTGTGCTTAAAGACAATGTAAGTACCCTTTTCTCCTTAGCGTGTGTCAACTGTGTGTCAATGAACAAGCCTAAGCGACTCAAAAAAAGATGGTGTGACTTATGACCGGTAAGGTTATTTTATTTGTATAACATTGATATGCAAAAAGCAGAAGAAATTTAATAAAACTAATATTTTTTCATTAAATATGGTACAATATTATTGACAAGTCCCCAGACAAGACCCGCTTGTCAGAATGGGACAGATGAAAGGACACAGTGAGAAATGAAAACAATAGAGTCGCTCTTTTTAACCAACTTCAAAAAAGAACGTGAGAACGTCCTCCGTTCTTAATTCGTCGGTATGTTTTTAATGTTTGTTACCGCACAACTTTCGACTGGGTGAACCGACTTTGATAATTCTTTTTAACCGACTTCAAAAAAGAAGGAGGTTCTCAATTCTTCGGTACGTTTTTTTATGTTTGTTAGCTCAGTTTTGACTGAGTAGACCGATTTTGATAATTTTGTACCGCGTGGTCACATAGCAATTTGGTCCAATAGATCTGGCAATGGCAACCATAAAAGTCTTAAATTTGCTAGAATTATGTGCGCAACAAATTTACGAATAACTCAATATCGCGCCAGCCTATTTCGATAATTCTTTTTTTATTGCAAAGGATATATTTCAAAGGTAGTTTGGTGATAGTTTAGTTAGGTTCTGCTTATGGGATCCATAACAAATTAACAGATGTCTTCAATTCTTAGGAGCAAATTGACGGTACTAGGCCGTAACTTTTTTATGCTTTCCGAATGTTTGAGTCACCTACTGTAACGTCGTCATGGTCAAGTAATTGTCGTAGTGGAATATAATGATGATCAATGGAACTTCTTAACGACTTACAGTAAGAGTGCGATCTGTGTCAGAATTTCTAATTGTTTGTAATTAAATTGCAATGCGCTTACACTCATTGCTGCATTGCAAAATTTAGAAGATGTACACAAATTTAAACAAATTATTAGTAAGTGTAGTTCAGATTCACTAAAAATCTAAAAATAAAAATAAAATTAACCAAAAAAACAACCGACTTCAAGAACACTATTCCAAAACAATAGATATAATATTCTCTAAAAAGTATACAAATAATGACGTATTTTTATACAATCTAATTAATAAATCTAATTCTTGTAACGATTATTGTTATTTTTGGAGTCGGTTGTTTTTTGTTAAATTCTTTTAAAAGGCCTAGTGAACAATGATTAGCAATATTGTATTTTGTGTAATGACGTTCAGATTACTTACAAGTCGCTTACAATACGTGAACAATTACATACTAGTGCTATTTACACGTTATCATCGCAAAAATTATGTAAAAGCTACTATTTTTCAGCTTTCCCATACACGAGATAATAAAAGAGAATTGGTGCCAGTTGGTAACAAGAGAGATGTGAAGAATATACAAACACAATAAGCATATTAGTTTTAAGGATTTAACCACATTTAAAATTTGACAAAAGCTATCATACAAATATATGTGTCCGCTTACACTACATATACCAAAAAGATACCCTGGAAAAGTATCTAAGTCTAAAAGACAAGAACAATAAATAAACATACAAACTTTCCCCTTTATAATATGAGTGTGATATTTTATTAAAAACTAAAAAAAACCTCCGACTGATCAGATCTTGAACGGAAAATAGGGACAGACTGACGAACGTAAAACTTATAGCAACCCTATTTTTCGTCTGGATTAAAAAAAATACCTAACTGCTACTGCATCGATGTCACTGGCCAAATTGGGTTCTCAATTCAAAATACGCAGCTGAAACTCAAATAGTGTTTACATTTCTGCCTATTGACCAATAATATTTTAAAAAACTGGAGTAAGCGAAACGTATAGACATAGCAGTCGAAGCTCATTTTGATGTCATTTGTGGCATGTACCATATTTCGGCTTTGATTTTGTATTAGGTGCATTGTCTATATGTATAGAACGTCATTGGGCTTTAGTGTGAGTAATGACAGCCATCTCTTATTTTTTAATGCGGTACCACAGAGTTCTTATTATCAGTGTTATGAGTTGATCATTTTTCCGGACAAACGAGTGCACGAGTTACCTGATTTTAAGTGATCACTTCTGTCCCACTCTTGACCTCTCTTACAACACCAGATTGTTTTAAGTTGTTTAGAAAGTGTACACCCTTTTTTTTGAAGAACCTATGTCGTATCATCCAGGAAACAATGCTCAGCAAAGACCATTATACATTTGGGGTAGTACGTGATTTAAAGTTACTTGAAAACCGTATTGTACTGCAACGCCACACATATAGATGGTAGAGTTGATACCAAATCTAAATGATATGTGTATTCTGCATATAGACAAACAAATATTAGCGGAACTCGTCATATATAATAGGAGTAAAAGTATGAAATTTTCGTTATATTGTAATAGGTACTTCAAATTGATATAGAACCTTAATGGTTTGCATTTTTTAAGTGTAACTCTTTTCACATGTAGCCTATGTAGTTCTCCTTTTAAAAAAAGTGCAACATTCGATTATTGACTTTCAGTTGTTTTTTGTTCAGCTTAGACAAGAAAAATACATCGAAATTTCGAGTCATTTTTTAATACGAGTTCCGACGCGGAACTGATGCGGCAGAAAAGCTCGCAATATCAATGTTGCGTTCGGAGAGGGAACTGCTAATGAACGCACTGTGCGATTTTGATTTAAACGCTTTCGTGATGGAAACTTTGATTTGAAATGGTTTGTCCACGTGGAAGACCGCAGGTGAATAACAATGAATTGAAAGAGATGGTCGGAGCCGCTCCAAGCCAAACTACCCAGGAATTAGCGGCATGGTTTAACATTACCTCACCAATAATATTGACTCATTTGCGTCGAATCAATAAAATAAAAAATACGAAAATTGGGTGCCTCATTATTTGACGGATATGCAAAAAGAAACGTGTATTGAAACTTGTGTTGCCTTGTTCAATCTATACAGAAACGAAGGAATATTGGATTGAATGCGATGAAAAGTGGATTCTTAACAGTGACCGTTAGCGAATAATGCAATGGCTGACCTCAGTTGAAACGCCGCAACAGTGTCCTAAAGCAAAGCTTACCAATAATAAGGTAATAGTAACTGTTTGGTGGTCTCAGGTTATTACTATAGCTGTCTTCAATTTGGTCAAGTAATAACAGCAGATGTCTTAACTGTACCGAAAACCGAACTATGATAGCAAAAACTAGCAGTGAAACAGCCCCTACTCATGAATCGATCTTCACTATTATTGTTCAATGATAACGCGAGACCTCATACATCACGGGAAACCGTTTGAACTCAAAAAGACCTGCAATTAGAAACCATTCATCACCCTCCGTATTCACCAGACCTTGCTCTAACAGACAACCTTTTTTTGTGATTTAGACAATTTTGTACGTGATAAAAAGTTTTCTTCACAGGGGGCAGTACAAAATGCTTTCACACAGTTTGTCGAATCTAGATCACGACATATCTATCGTAAAGGCATAAACAATCTTCCTATTAGATGGCAGCAATGTAAAGATAATATTGGTAATTATTTAGATTAAATAAATATATTAAACTAAAAATAACAATTATACATTTTATATATATACCCCTAATAATACGTCATAATCATGGATTTTTGCAAAATAATACCTATTTCAATAACGTTATAAAAAACTCGATTACGTCGATGGCATGCGGGAAATGGCAAACAAGGCCGGCTGCATAGAGTTAATATTCCGGTGAACAGACAATATTTCAGTCACTTCCAATCGAGTGTATGATTTGTCATTGAGTTTAACACTGGAGATATTCGAAACTAATTCCATACTACGAAATCTAAACTCAACCGCCTCTTTATTTCTGATCTACGACTCAACAACCGAATTTATTATTTGAATAATTTTATATCAAGGAATGTTTGTTCTAATATATTTTCACACGGAAAACACACGTTCCACAGGCCGAAAGGACCGACTATTTTTCACTAGATAAACATTAACCCCCTTATTCATAGTAGTCTGCTAACTTAAAGCATTGCTAATTCTCACTATGTCTTCTTCTATTGACCTAAGTCAGAATGAGAAAAAACACTTCTTAGTGGCTGTTTTAAGTTAGCGGACCATTATGAATAAGGGGGTAAAAGATTAAAGGCTAGCAGAGCCATCTAATGGCACTTTATTTTTAAAATACAAAAACTCTCTTTTAATTCCTGTAATGAATTTATTTTATTTCCTCCTTTCGAGTTTCACAAGGTCCCTGTACTCTATTAACATTCTTAATCCATAAAAAGCGAGATTTACGAGGGTTACTTGATGGTGAGTAATTACATGAATATGCAGTTGGTTTTTGGAGTGAAAGATAGAGAACGGATGAAAGGTATTTATTTAATAGCGGCTCTGGATTTTTATGGCCGTGGCTATAAAATTGCTGAAAAATACACAAATTTCTTGTTGAGACATATCTCGTGGATTTTAATGACAAGTTCTGCCGTGGGGTCTACTTTGATGTGGTTTTTTTTTAATTTGTAGCCTTTGTCCACATGAAACTCCGCGGATATTACTATCTTATACATAGTACTTAGAATATACTCAATATATTCTAGCTTATATACCTGACTGACCGATAATCCGCAACCAATTTGTCAATGGGTGCGTTAACTAGTGGTTTCAAATTCACGCAGCTGGCTTTTCACGACTTGACAATTATTAAAATTGGTTAAAGTAACAATTGATTTGGTTTCCTTTTCTAAAAGAGAGAGAATAACATACAAGAAACTCAACGGCCCATCGTTTCAATTCAAACGTACATAAATACTTACATCAATACAACATCAAAGATCCATATTCATCATATAAAATTTTGCACCTACTGTATTCGAACTTGGGACCTCTCTAGCTCAGTAAGCGGGATCACTAGCCATTGGGTTTCAGAGGTCGTCATTGTTCCTTACATTAGATGAGATTAGATTACCCTTATGAATAGTCAATCTACTTTCACGTATCCTGAACATAAGACCTAAATGTCAACAATAGAATATGCAGTGAAGAGTCGATTATCCGAACGTCGTTCAACCGAACGACCGCTTATCCGAACCACTACGCTCGGTCGACCCGCGCCATAGTTCTCGCGCACAAGTTCCAAGTAACTGCTCGTACATATACGAAATTTTGCAGCATGAAATTTAACTCTCTAAAAAGCCAAAACGATAAAGATCCCGGATACCAAATTATGAAGGATAGCGAAATTTCAGACCTCATGACTAATAAGGCTGACCTCACCGAGAGCACCTCATCAACTAAAAGTTCAGATAATGAAGTTGAAAACATAATTGGTGCTCTTGAAGCGTTTACTTGTTTACATTTTGCCTTGCGTTAGTTTGAAGCACACACTGAAAGCCACCAGTATCAAATATCTGTCCTTAAAAGAGGACGTGGCCTAACTATTCGTAAGCGGGTAGGCTTGCTTCAGTATTTTTGCGTTAATTGTACTTAGGACATGTATTACTACAAAATTGTTTGCACTTTATAACTAAATATAAAACTAAATGACTCTTTGAATCATCTCATCTTTTTGAATCTCCATATTATACACAAACACACACACACACACAAACAAACAAAACTATAGCAAAGAGTAGTATATTCTGAATATGTAATAGATAAATATGTTAGATATAGTTAGAATAATTAATAATATGATAGATTTTAAAACATAATTATATGAATCTCGGTATCTGTTATTATAATTACAACATTTGAAAGTTTATTTTAAATTTTCTTGGTGATTTATATCGGGTGGACGTGGACTCTAATAGTTCCCTAATAACACCTCAGGGAGGGGGGCGGCTGAAACCAGGCTGAAACTTGGAGTAATGTACGCCGAGCAGCAGAAGCTGAGCCGCTACCTTTTGTTTTCATTTTAATTTGTAATCTGTATGTTATTCTGTATTTTTTTCTTTGAAAACAATAAATGTGATTTTATTTTATTTTAAAATGTGTAAAGCTGAATCAATCAACACACAAACTCGTTATAAAAGAAGTTCGATTTTCTGAAAATGTCGCTTTTCCAAACACCCATGTCCCCCAACTAGTTCGGATAAACGACGCTCTACTTCATTGTATACACAGTACTTAGTTTTAAGTCTTAACATGACTCGACACAAAGTCATATTACATTAAAACACATTAAGTCAAAAGCACTTATATTACATCACATTAAAGTACACGATGCCCTTACAGTGCAATCAACCGTTGATAACAACGGAGTATGTCACGGTATGAAATATTTTATAAATTTCCTCACAATGTCTAAGTTCGTCTCAAATGTTTCTTTATAGTTTTATAAGCGTGTGCGTACATTGATACGTTTTGAAACCACATATTAACACACAACATTAATGTCGTAATATTATTTACATTTAAAATAGACTTAAATACTTTGTTAAATTTCATCATCATCATCATCGGCCGGAAGACGTTCACTGCTGGACAAATGCCTCACATAAAGACGATCGGTCTTGCGCTGCCTCATCCAACGTATTCCCGCGATCTTGACCACATAGTCGGTCCATCTTGTGGGGGGCCTACCAACACTGCGTCTTCCGGAACGTGGTCGCCTTTCGTTGACTTTACTACCCCACCGGCCATCTGTCCATCGAACATATAGCTCTGCCTACTGCTAATAACTATGACGACACTACGACTTTGACTTAAATCGATACAAATTATATTTTTTCCGTACCAGACACGCCCACCGTTCATATTTTTAAGAGTAGGGGCCATTACTTGGATCAGAAATATATTTTAACTGTAGAACTCCATCGAAACTAGATCTGAAGACAAAAAATTTTAAAAATTACAGCTTTATTTTTTGTATTTTTTCATAAGTAGACAAAAGGGTGTCGGAAAAAATTTGTTCATGTTTCTGCCATGGTTGTTTAAAACAACAGATTAAGTGAAACCGGCTGGCATTGTATGGAATAGGCATTGGAAATACTGAATAATTTAAATGATTTGAGTTTTATTTAGTGTTAATTCCGCCAATATTTGTCTTTAAACAATTCGACACGTGTTTCGCCTCTACACGAGGCATCCTCAGGTTGTGTTGTCTCGCCAAAATCTGGCACGAGACTGTCTCGTGTTGAATTATTTAAGGACAAATATTAGCGGAATTAACACTAAAGAAAACTCAAATCATTTTAATAATTATGAGTTTCCGCAAAGTAACGCCTATTTCAATAAAATACTTATTTAATTAAATTTTTATGATAATTCCATCAGTATTTGTGGTTGTTATATGGTTAGGTGCCCTAATTACTACTACTACTACCCATATACCCATATTACTACTACCCATATTCGCAACTAAAAGTGCAAAATATATTTTTACTCAAAAAAAATTTTAAAGACATACATTAAAAATGTATAAATAAATAATATGTAAATTTAGACTAATGATAATTTAGTGTACGCTTACCATTACATTGCCGCTCCATTTAACAGTCTGTTCCGCATACAAATGAGACATCATCGTTCGCAACCGACGACGCTCCTTAATTCTTTATTTACATCGCTTTATGACGTCGTCACGGTATACACCTTTTGATGTCATTTCACCAAAATTGTCTCATCGGTTTGAACTTTACATAATTTGATGCAATGCTGCTTATATTTTATTTTAATTTATACGATAATTGAGCTTATAGGGCTTATTAATCTGCTAACAATATAGCCACCTATGTTCCTTCTCCACAAAGGAAAAATTTACATGATTTTTAGGAATCCGCCCGTCCGTCCAACTGTCTGTCAGCGGGATGTATATCATAAGCCGCAATAGCTAGGACAAAGCTAGGAGGTTGAAATTTTGACAGAGTGTATATTCATATTATCTCTATAACAAATAAAAATATATATAATACAAAGTCCAAGATTGCTGCCAATGAAATATAAAAAAGGTTCTTTTTCAAAAGTATGAAACAAGTAAATTGATTTTGCCCTGTGCTGCCCCGGGGCGTAAAAAGAATAGGAGAGTGTGTAGGGCACAAGGTTCTCCTATCAAAACTTCCATCATTTGGGCTACCCGAGAGCTTGTGCAATTGGACCTCCAGCTTACGCACTGGGCGCAGCATACAGGTCGTTGTTGACGATTATTGTTTGAATCCGAAGCCCGTGAACGCTGGAGTGCCTCAAGGCTGTTTGTTATGACCCTCGCTGTTTCTTCTGCATATCAATGATATGTTGAACATCTCCAACATACATTGCTATGCAGAGGACAGCATTGGTGATGCCGTATACACGGGCCATGCAGGTCCCTCTCGGGAAATCGTCGAACAGTGCCGAGAGAGATTTGTATTTTCTATCGCGTCCTCTCTTGAGAAGGTCGCGAATTGGGGTTGAACCTTGTCCAATTTAACCCCCAGAAGACACAAGTTTGCGTGTTTTCCACTAAAAAAAAAACCCATTTGTCGTATCACCACTCTTTGACAACACTTTCCTGAAAGCCTCGCCTAGTATTGGAATACTGGATCTCGAAATCTCGAGCAATAGCCAATTCCATTGCCATCTGGAGGGCAAAGCCAAATTGGCATCGAAGAGATTCTTCGGGCGTCATTAATAGAGCATGGCAATATTTCAAAATTCTAGCGCTCTACAAAGCGCAGGTCCAGCCACACATGAAGTATTGCTGTCATCTCTGATCTGGCGCACCCCAGTATCAGCTTGATCCATTTGACCGCGTGCAACGCAGGGCAGCTCGAATTGTCGGGGAGCGATCTGTGAACGGCTGGATCACTTGGCGTTTCGTAGAGACGTCGCTTCATTGTATATCTCTTACCGCGTTTATCACGGGGAGTTTTCCGAAGAGCTGTTTCACCTGATTCCTGCCGCCTAATTCCACCTTCGCACGACACGCCACAAGTTAAGATATCATCCCCACCATCTGGATATGTAGCGGTCCTCCACGGTGCGTTTTTCAAAGAGTTTTCTTCCACGAACTTTCTTATGCGGTTTTTTAAAAAAAAGCGTTCTACATATTAATGATAATATGTTGGACATCTCCAACATACATTGCTATGCAGACCACAGCACTGGTGATGCAAATAAGATTTTTGACATTCATAAGTGTTTGACCTAAGTGAATAAATGATTTTTCTGCTCTTTATACGTGTACACTTTTAAAAGGCCTGCAATGCTCCTGTGATTCCTCTGCATTTGCCGGAGAATGTAGGCGGTGGTGATCACTAAGCATCGGGTGACTCTAGAATTAATTTTCCCTTCTCAAAAAATTTTTTTAGCAAAATTAAGTTGCGGTGAAAAGTCATAGCAAAGGCCAAAGCTAATTATGAAACAAATTTGTAAAAGGAAAGAGTTTAATAAAATAAAATGCGTCTACATTCTGTAGCAGCTTGTCTAAATTGCAAATTACCTTGTGTATGCAGATGAGACATCTGACCAATATGAACTTTGCAAGTCTACAGGGACGGATTTGCTTAAAATAAGTATTTTTTTATGTTTAGTACGAGGTACTGTATGCTCTTTTCATGGTATGTGAGTCCCGCTGCCACTACTATTTTGCGATACCGGAGGAATACCGATACTGTCTATTAAGAAAGATATGTGCAATAATAAATACTTTTATTTACATGGTATTACTGTTAATTGTAATAAAATTAAAAAACGGTTTTGCAGTATTATCAAAAACTGGACCTCTGACCCTGAATCAAGTTAAAACTGTATCGAGTTCGAGGTCAGTGATTCCTCGACAAATGACAATGACAAATGAAACATAATTATTATAAATAAAAATTTAATAATTGTGTGTTTAATTCTTAGTATGTAGATTATAATTTCCGTTTCTAGTATTATTATTAAATTCTATGCCAAATATCATATTCAAAAGTCTCTTTTATTATTAACTAGCTGACCCGAGAGACGTTGGTCTGGATATAATAAATGAAATAATGTTTTTATAGGAATTTGTCAATAATATATCATAACAACAAAAATTACTTCGTAAAATATGCACCCTGCTGTCGTAATGAAATTGTTTGACAGCAGAACTGTCAAACCGTGTGTCAGTAAATTCTCTAATAGAAATTATATATGGACACATCAAAGGAAAAACCAATTTGTTGTTTTTATTTAATTTAGCAGCATTTTCCGATTTATTCGCCTTTTAAACCTTGTCTGGACTTCCACAAATAATTCAAGACCTAAATTTGCCAAATCGGTCCAGCCGTTCTCGAGTTTTAGCGAGACTAACGAACAGCAATTAATTTTTATATATATAGAGAGATGTATGCGCTATTGTTTTTAAGGAATAATGTGTCAAATACAGTCTTTGGATTTTTTGTGATTGCCAATTGACTTGAAACGCCAATTATTTTATTAAGTTAAAAAGCAATACACAACTTTTAGATATAGTTTCGAGGGTCGTTGCACAGTTGTTGTTTGTGGTTTGACGGAGGGGAATGTTAAACTGTCTTGATACTACAGTATGACTTGACATGAAAAAATAAACCTGTTAGCGACGTTGACTGTTTTCAGTTCTGTCTTTTCTTTTTTTTTAGCAGGACGTTCAGCTAATGATAATTGATACGCCCTGCCCATTACAATGCAGTGCCGCTCAGGGTTCTTCAAAAACCCAAAAATATTGAGCGGCACTACAGTTGCACTCGTCACATTTACACATAAGATGTTAAGTCTCATTTGCTCTGTAATTTCAATAGCTACGGCGCCCTTCAGACTGAAACACAGTAATGTTTACACATTACTGCTTCAAGGCAGAAAAAGGCGTCGTACCCATGATCTAGCCGTCATCCTGTGCAAGGGAGCCTTAGCTCCTAAAATATACTCCCGGAAACTTCTTCTACTTATACTAAACCTTACTACTACTCTCAAATTGTAAACAATTTATTTTCTATAATCTTGAAATGAAATTCCGTCACTAATAATTTAATATGGCGCAAAGTCGAATTTCTCTTGCAATTGTCGAATGAATATATTCTAGAAAGAGAATTTTCTCGATCATTTATTACTTATTGAAGACCGTTTCCTTGACAACTGCCGTTTTTTATATCAATGTATTTTATGAGCTTGTTAGAATCGCATTGTTATGTTATATCTCTTTCACAATATCATCCTTATTAAACTTTGCAAAACCAACGGCCTACTTATTTCTGTTGATACATGATAACAAAAATCACAACCCAAGTTCGTAAATCTTGAATTTTATAGATTAGTTTTATATAAGTTCATTTAATTTATCTTCTAAATCTTAGATTAAGGATTGGTATCCGCTGTTCTCCAACTAGATACCGCAGGCGTAATCGCAAAGTGCGGTAACTAATACTCGAACAATGTGTGACGTTCACGTGCCACATGTTTTGTTAAAGTTTGCTAATAATTAAAACTAAACTAAAAAAAAAAACTTTGTAAGAATAACACAACAAGAAATAAGAAAAAAACTCGGATCAGATATCATAAGAAAGTATTTTGCATTTAATTAATTTCAATGTAAAATAACACACGTAGAGCGGTATCTCGTTGTTTTATGGAATGGGAGGACACTCGAGCGTAAGGGTCACCTGGTGTTAAGTGATCACCACCGCCCACATTCTCATGCAACACCAGAGGAATCACAGGAGCGTTGCCGGCCTTTAAGGAAGGTGTACGCGCTTAACAACAACGATCCTAAAAGATTCGCAATAGCCGAACACTTGCTAAGAGCAGGTACCAACCAGTGGATAAAGCTGTATATCTTGTTAGAGAAGATTTTTAAATTAAAAAGCGTCCAATCAAGTTATATAGGGAGGGTGGTTTTAGACTAGCGCAAACATGGAATCCCGTGGTCTCTCTCTGCAGTACAAATGCAATAAAACGATCCAAAAGTATGGATGTCGTCATGACCAAAACGAACTAGGCGCCAAGTGGACAGATTCATGCACTATTAGTGTCAAGTGTCAATGTGTCAAGTGTTTCTCGCCACCTCCGCAGCTCCGCCGCGACCACGATTCACGCAATTGGATCGAAATATCGGCATCAAATTAGTAAAATATATATTGTGAGTACCCGTCATAATAATTACAATCTAACAACTGCTTATTCGTGATGTTTGTGTAGCTGTTGTAAGTTAGCCAAGCGTCTTTCACTTTTTTATGAAAGAGGAGGACAAACGAACAAACCTGACGTTAAGTGGTCATCGACGCCTACATTTTTTGCAACACTAAAGGAATCACAGGAACATGAAGAATGTCCGACCAAAAATCTGCATTCACTTATTAAACCAGTGCTGAAGCCTTTGATTTCGAATGTTATATTTTTTAAAACGTTGCAACGTAGTTTTTTATGATTTTAAAAGTTCTCTCTCTCTGTAAGCCTGCGTCTTCAAAATGCTTTTGAGAGAAGTACCTTGCTTGAGCACCGTAAGGCAATCGTTTACTGAATTTGAGAGAGGTCCAGTTTCTTTACATGGCGAATTTCGTGAAGGGCGGCCTTCGACTGCCGACAATGAAAATAATGTGGCTACTGTTAAGCGGCTAATTGAAGAAAACCCGTGGATTATCTATGAGACAATTCGAGGACTA
The DNA here is from genome assembly GCF_905404315.1 of Leptidea sinapis. Lineage (NCBI taxonomy): Eukaryota > Metazoa > Arthropoda > Insecta > Lepidoptera > Pieridae > Leptidea > Leptidea sinapis. Next base: position 8,294,595 of record NC_066286.1, on the reverse strand, counting down.
TTGGGGATTGGTATGAACCAAATTTAGAAAATTTTACGCGAAGAAAGTTCGGAAACTTTGTTGTCGTTGGATCCCCCATGAACTCACAGCCGTGCAGAAGCGGGCTCGCGTGGAATGCTCACAGATACTAATGAAGTACAACCACGGACATTCAAATGCTGCTTATGACATGGTCACAGGAGACGAAACATGGATTTATTGTTTTGAACCTGAAAAAAAACTGCAATATTGTGAGTCAAGAACTTTGGTAAAAAACTGATCGCATTTTTTTTCTCAGTTACGGGTCCTGCACAACTCCACTTAAAGATCAAAAGAGTGTTAATCCCGAGCTGTATTCTACCATTTGTTTACCTAGGGTATTAAAAAAAGTTCGCAAAAGACGACCAAAACGCCGCGTTCTACTACATCATGACAACGCTTCTTCGCACATGGCCAACAAGACTAAGTCATTTTTAGCTTCCAAAACAGTTTAACTCGTCACCCATCCTGCACATAGCCGCGACCTAGCACTGTGATTTCTGTTTATTTCCCCAAAATCAAAGATTTGGTGAGAGGTTTCACTTTTACCAATTCCGAAGATGCAGTGATATCGTTCAATTAGCACGTAAAAAGCCTTCAGATATGTGGTCCTCCTGTTTTAAAAATAGGTTCGATCGCATGGAAAAATATTTAAAATGTAAAGTAGGTTGAAAAGCAATAAACATAATATTTTGGATATAATATGTAGATTTCTTAAGTTACGTGAAACTTTTATTGTGACCTACGTAAAAGTACGAAACCCATTGGAAAAGAAAGAGAATAACAAGAATTAAAAGAAAAATAAATTACGGGCGATCTGAGGTCGAACAGTGGAAATGGGTGGGGGTGTTGGGTAAAAAACTGTTTACGTAGATTTCCGGCAAAACTTCAAGTCCTACAATGTCAGGAGAGTATAAAATTACTAATTGTCTTACCCTTGAAGAAATATGTCATATTATAATATCTAATAAAATAATACTATCGTAACTTCTGATACAAATTACATTATAATAATAGGGACAGACGAATGCCATTACCAAAACAGAATGCCTTTTCTATTTCATGCAGTACTTTATTTTTGCCTCAAATACATTGAGTTCATCCCATTTTAAGTACAATAACTAACGTAAGCACCTGTGCACAAAAAATCTTAATTAACTTGAGTCTTGGTTTTATTTGTGAAAAAGCAGTAGGTTTAGCGCGAAAGTTAACGCAACTCTGTGTTGGGCGCCACTAATTAACAGATTAGCATTGTTTATCTCAGTAATAACGTTGAGATGGAAATTGGTCCTTGATTTATCTTATAGTTAGTTTTGTTAATTAGCTTGTTAAGTAACTTTACTTGTATTTCCCACTTATTTATATCTTCAAGTTTGTGTGGCCTAGCGATTTTTTCAGCGTGACAAAACACATAGTAAAGACATGTTGCTACAGCAGTTTCATAAGGGTAGAGTTTCTTTTCTCTCAACGCGCCATTTGTTTTATAAATTTTGATTGTATAAAAAAAGTTGATTTTATACTTCTCGTCTATCATCGTCGTCATATATTTTTTTTGATATTAATGACACGAGAGTGGGTCAGGCATTGCAAAATACTCCGCTTATAGGAATGAGTCTTTATTTGCGTCCACTTTTTCAGAACTTGCACTTCGCCGGTCTGCCGCTGTTCCTCTTGTGGGCGGCGGTACCTTCAACGCGTCACACCGCACCGAACACTACATCTCTTCTAGCTTCTTCTTCACCTGAATCACTTTGCACATTTCACTAGTTCTTCTTTTCTTCTTCTTCTTCCTTAACACTTTCGAGTCAGAACTAGAACTGCCGTAGGCCGCGCTTAGTATGGCTTATATACCCCCGGATCTGTTCTATTATCAAAATGATTCCCCCATTCCATCTTTAAATTTAAATTGTACTACAAATTTCTTTTAACTATTGTTATCCTGCTTACACATTTTACATACTCTTTACTCTGTTCAATTTGATCTTGAACTTACTAGAAATTTCCATTAACTTTACAAACTTTACAAAAATCCATACACCGGTAGGTGTATCGAACCCGGGCCTACAGCGTCTAAAGTAAACACTTTTCCGCTGAGCTACGAGTATTGCTGATGGAACTGTTGAAATTAACAATGTCTTGAAGCTTGACACTCTCGTCATATACGTCGAAGCGTTGCTACGCAACATTAATTAAGAAATTCTCTACGTGACTGATTTTTAAAAGTATTTGCACAAAAAGAAGGTCTCTACGTTGATGATAATTGCATTAATGTAAAATATTGCTAACATCTTAGCCAATGATGGCTTGTAAAATTTTGCTTTAGACAGAGCAAGGCGTTTAATTTTTTACTAGTTATACTATGGTTATACCATCAGATTCAGCTAGTGACTCGTGATTTATACGTGAACTAATAACAACCCGTTTGTGCCTCGCGTGTCAACTGCCCGTGTATGTATGTGCCATTTAGAACAAATTGGCCATTGTTCAAAAAAATACGTTCTAGTGAACAGACCTCATTTGCAATGATACATTATGGGAAAGGTTTGAACCTAAAAAGTTTTTGTTCCCATCCACTTAGAAACTCAACGATCTTAAGCTTTTCTTATTAAGACCTTTCCAACGACATATTATGGGGCTGTACCTAGTGTGGTTGTAAAGAAAATTTCCCGACGCTGTTATGTCTATAGAAAAAAAATGATGTAAATATTCGGGAATAATGCAGTTTAAAGCGATAACGTAAGTTTAATCTTATTTAATTAATTAAAATGAAACAAAAACGTTTTTCTGAAAGATCGTACCCTTCAACAACCGTTCCTTGTTTGTAGTAGGTAAGATGGTGCCGGGGGAGTATCGCATCAAACAGCAGACTTGGAGACTTGGTGTGCGTCAATACTGCGAGCCTAGCGCGGATGCAACGACGGGCGTGAAATATCAAACATATGAAACGCGCCTTTGCGTCCTTTCTGAAGTGACTAAGGCGGAAGCCTAGCGCGACGGGTTCGTGCGAGTTAGCGTGCGGAGGTTTCAAACGTTCCTATCCGCGCGTTATGGCCAAACGAGCCTAGTCAGCGAGCTCTAACCAACTGAGCCAAGCCATAACCTGAGAGTTGAACAAAGCATACAAGATTTTGTAGCGATACGACACTCGAACGGTTAGCTCAGTTGGTTAGAGCACCGGCACGGAACGCTGGAGGTCGTGGGTTCGTGTCCCGCTCGTTCATAAAATTTTGTTGTTTTTCAAATTTTATTTGTGTATTAATCCTAGAAGTGAGGGTTATCACTTTAAAAACATAAAAAATTGTTTAAATATCGTTAATATATACAAAAATGTATTAAATGATACACTAAAACCTTCCTCGAGAACCACGTTATCCAATGGTGAAAACAGCAGGAAAATCGCTGTAGTATCGGTTTTGAGTTAATCGCGAACAGACAGACAGACACACGCGGCGGAAACTTTCTTTTATAATTGCGTTTTGCTAAATTTTTTGTATTTGTTTGGAAAACTTACTGTTAGTTACAAATATAAAAAAACAAATATTTTATATTATTACATATTACTTTCATGCTCAGGTTCAAATTGAATGAAATTTGAAATCTATTTATGCAATGCCTGCTTGGGCATTTCCAGGCTTCTTGTTTTATTTACAAAGATTGTTATAGGGTAAATTTATTGAAGTAGGTGTTAATTTGCGGAAATCCATAATTATATAAATGATTTGAGTTTTCTTTAGTGTTAATTCCGCCAATATTTGTCTTTAAACAATAAACGAGGCATCCTCAGGACGTGTTGTCTCGCCAAAATCTAGCCAGATTTTGGCAATCAGTCTCGTGCCACATTCATTTATATTGTTATAGGGTGTCGAAAATGGCCTGAACTGCTTCGAGAAAGGGATGATACGTCGCTTTGAGAAAAAGATGATACGTCCGTACTGTTTGGCTTTCGTCGACTTGGCTGGGGCACCGTGCCCGAAATTAGATAGTAATATGATGTATGTAGCATGTTATTTAAAACGTGACACATATTTAACTATACAATAATATTATAAAATAATATAACTTAACTGCGTTATAAAAATATTAACAGTCCTTTTAATTTTATTTTTATGCTGAGATGGTTTGGACATGTCGAGAGAATGAATGAAGAATGAGTGACGATGAAAGTGTATAAGGCCAGTGTGAATGAAAGTGTTGGAAGGGGTAGACCTAGGTGGACGTTTCAAGATCAAATCAGGGACGTCTTGAAAAAAGGCCAGGTCAAGAGTACCCTAAACCGGAGAGCATGTATGCATATGAAAGTGCACGAAGCGAAACAAGTATGTAAGGATACCCCTACCGGAAAAAGGCGTGATTTTATTTATATATGATTGTTTATGTATGTGTGTTTAATTTTACGTGAGACGCTTTAACACATAGATTTCGGTTTATTGTTAGTGTTATTTTAAACATGATATGATTGATTAATATAATATATATTAAATAATTATCTCTCTGTCTGTCGGATAATTTGTAAGGCTTCCCAACCTACTATGATGAAATTTGATATGGTATTTATATTTAATAATAATAATATAATAATAATAAATTTTTTATTTGCGAAAAACTGCCACCAAATTTTTTACAAGTACAATAGATATGACAATTAACATTGTATAAAGAAAAGAAAAATAACAATACAAATGTTTAAAAAACAATAAAGAAAGAGATATTAATGCATTAAAACTATAAATAATATGATAACAAACCAAAAAGGAAAGTTCTCAGCAAACGTTAGGACGTATTTTCCTAACACTGATATTATGAACTTCCTATATTTTTTTTTTCCGTAAAAGCTATTTTGGCAGTAATGAGTGAAACAAATAATTATAATATTTATCGTATCCTCTATCTAATAAACAAAGCTCAGAATTTAATAAATTTATAAATCTGAAAAGAAAATATTTATATCAAGTAGTGATGCGTATACACGCATTTACGTACAGCCCCACTAGCTAGACAAGTATATAATAAAAATATATATAAAAAATGCATGAGTAATTTAATATTATATAGATAAAATATATCCATTATGATACCCATCCTCACTACAATTGATGTATTTAATTTAGTTTTTGCTCTTGCAATAATAGCTTTTTGTAGTTATTCTTAAAAGATTCCTTTGAGTGCAAATTTCGAAGTGGTGGTGGCAGGTCATTCCAACACTTAGTGGCTGCGTAGCGAAAGCTACCACGAAATGCGGTTGTGTGGAAGATGGGTATATTTAAAGAATCGTGCGAAGCGCGGGTCTTATGTGGAATGTTAGCATCACTTCTCCATTTTAACTTTCTAAATAGATAAATAGGGATTTCGTTCTTTATTATACCGAATAGTAAGGTAGCAAAGTGCAATTTCATACGACTCCCCATTTTTAATAATGACTTTCTATTTAAATAAGGGGTAACGTGGTCTCGCCGCGGAATGGAGAAACAATATCTTGCACAAGCGTTTTGAACACGTTGTATGAGACGTTTAGTACGCTCCAATAAGCGTGGACCTATGGCTGCATCCATATAATTAAATTTGGAAAGAATCAAAGATTCACAGAGGAGTACACGTAGGTCTTTTTTTATTGAGTTTCTGATTCGGTATAGTACTTTCAGTCTATAAAAGCAACTAAAATTTTTCGAAACGTAAGTTTTCGTCTACGAGCAAGCCAAGATTTCGGACCTCGGTTACCCTCTCTATTTGTTCATTATTAATTTTAATGTTGGGTTTACCAGTTACTACTTTTTTAACTTGATGCCGAGTACCTATAACCATATATTTCGTTTTTTTCGAATTTAATAGCAATCCATTGGATTTCGACCAGTCAAAGATCCGATTAAGGTCTGAGGTAATTGTATTGAAGGATTCCTTATCATACGGCTTGAAAGACAGGTAAATTTGTATGTCATCAGCAAACATATGAAATTTACAATATTTGATATGTTGAACCACGTCCGCTGTGTACAGAGTAAATAATAAGGGACCTAGGATAGACCCCTGAGGTACCCCTTTTTTAATTGGGAGAGGCCGCGAAGTGGTCACATTTCCGTCATGGTTAGTAATTTCAACGAATTGATGTCTGTCACGTAAGTAGCTCGAAAACCACCGCAAAGTTCTTTCTTCTACGCCGTAGAATCGCAATTTAGCTAAGAGAAGATCAAAATTAATGGAATCGAATGCTTTGGAAAAATCTAATAGAACCATAACAGTAGCTTCCCCTTTATCTTGTGAAGAAAGTATATCGTCTATTACATTTATTAGGGCTGTAGTTGTGCTGTGTTGTTTCCTACAACCTGACTGTAATGTAGGTAGAATATTGTTTTTTTCTAAATAGGTCAGAAGTTGACTATGTACAATCTTCTCCAAAATTTTGGAAGCACAAGGCAAAATACTAATGGGTCGTAATTCGTTAATTTCGAGCGGGTCGTTTTTTTTTGGGGATAGGCCTTACTAGTGCATTACGTCAAATATCCGGAAATATATCTGAAGCAATTGATTTATTAATTAGTTTGGTAAGTGGACTTAGTGTATAAGGAAGAGATAACAACAGCATATTCAGTGAGACTCCATCGGGACCAATTGCGTTTGACTGCAATTTTCGAAAGGTATTTGCAACTTCAACCTCTGTTACAGGTTGAATAGTAAAAGAATAAGATCCGAATCTGTTCATATTGAATGAATCTATGTATGTCCGAGATATACCCTCTCCTCCCGGAACGTTTAAAAAATATTGGTTTATAGCCTCTGGGTCACATAAGTTGGGGGAAAGAATTTTGTCATGTTTACTCTCAAACATCACGTTTTGTTTAATGTGTTTCCACATAGTTTTAGGGTTATTTATATGAGTGCTTATATATGAATTAAAATATGCCTGTTTTTCTGATATTAATGCGTTCGATACAACTTTCTTAAGATCCTTATAGTACAGCAAATGACCGGGATGTTTACTTAAATGTGCCCTCTTATAAGCCTCATCACGTCGCTTCATCATTAAACGTATGTTATATGTGACCCAGGGGTAGCTATGTTCCTTAATTCTAGCTATTTTAATTGGTGCAATGGTGTTAAAAACCTGTAACTATAATAATGAATTTATTTATTTATTTTATATTATTGATAAATATATTAATGACTGGTCAAATGAGACTTAACATCTTATGTCTCAAGGAGACAAGCGCATATATAGTGCCACTCAGAATTTTTGGGTTTTTCAAGAATCCTGAGCGGCACTGTATTATAATGGATTAATGGACTGGGTGTATCAATTACCATCAGCTGAGTGTCCTGGTCGTCTCGTGCCTTCTTGTCATAAAAAAAATCGTGCTATGATAATCATAACCTACATTTCACTCATTTAACTTGCTTTAAATGTTCCTTAAAGAACTCAATCCAACCATGCTATGCCGATCATGACGTAGGGATATTTTTCGTAAAATAAGATAAGAATTGAACTCGTAAATAATATTCTCGTAAGCAAGAAAACAAGATTTTAGTCTAGAAATGTTTCCAAAGAAATACTACAACACAAAACTCATCTAAATCTTCCAACATGTATTTATGTGAAAAGCTGTCTTATTACACTTTGAATGTAATAGTTACGCGGGTTCAGCAAAACTAGGAATATTTACATAATAAATAGGTATTCTTAAAAAAATAGACATCAAATGGTCTATACAGTTATGTATTAGGTATTATGGATTCGATCATATCTCAATTTAATGTTTACTTAACAGCTGCTTAGGACCGATCGTCGTGGAGATCTCTGGGTGAAGTCTTTGCCAAGCAGAGCGTCTTCCGGCTGATGTTGATGATAACAGCTGCTGACTACAAGCCACCTAGATTAAACTGGAGAGCCATGCTGATCCTATAGTATCATCCTCCGTCTACTGCCCACCGAAAGACCTGATTTCCGAAGAAATGTAATGTATTGGATTATCTAGCACAGATTTTTTTATTTTCAGAAACAAAATAAATACAACATAAATCTATTTTATATTTATGAACTAAATCCTCTGTATATTATTAGCTACTAGCTGACCCGGCAAACGTTGTTTTGCCATATAAATTGTATTGATCTTTTGCTTGCTAGTTGATAAGAGATGGCGCTAGTTGTATTCATTAGTAACAATCACACTTCTTTTATATTTTGTATAATTCACACTATAGTTTTATAAATTATAGACTATTTGCTATTCTGGTGTGTAAGCTTTATTATTGTAAAGTTTCATCAAAATCTATTCAGTAGATTTTGCGTTAAGGAAGTTCAAACATACATCCAGACATACAAACTTTCACAATTATAATATTAGTAGGATATATTTTGAGACCAATATAAAGCTTTTGAAGCAGCAGCAAGTCTCTTTTAATTACGACGCCTTACTTTCCCAACCTGTGATCAAAACCTACAAAGTAGGTTCACTTCTCTCTCTTCTCGCTCCGACAACTCTGCGAACATCTCAGGAGTGTTCTGAACTTCTAGAAAGAGCTGGTCTGTTTGGAGTAACCGGCCAACACTGCATGCAAAATGGACTTAACTAAGTGGTATAATTGTGGAAAAATATAGTCTTATATGCATTAGAACACTCATTGTGGGTCAGTTAATATTGTGACATTGTTAAAGCAGATTCCATAAAAGCACTCTTCAATAAAACCTATAAAAGGCATTTATTTTCTCAAAATTGATGCCTTTAGAATTCTTTTTGATGTCATTTCTAATATACTAGAATCTAGATACTATTACCGCATCGGAAACAAATAGCGCTCTGAGAGAAAAGGCGCAAGAAACTCTCCCTCTTTTTTTTTCGCTCTTTTTAATAAAAATATACAATATTGTAAATTCATTGCTTTTGCTATAAAATAATCATAATCTAGTCCCAGGCTGTCCGATCACTTAGATATTTAGCTGTGGAGGAATCCTATTAGGATTTACGACGGAGGCATTTTTTTATAAAACATTTAAATTTATTTATAGATAATGCCTGAACAGTGGCTGGGACTTTATTGTAAAAGTGTATACATTTTCCCTTAAAGCTATTATGTATCTTATGAAGCCTACTAGAATTAGTTTCAAGCAATCCCTTATTTCTAGTGTTATAATAATGAAAATCACTATAAAGAGCAAAAGGGTGACGATTTTTGTGAACGTATATTAAGTTTTCATACTGACAATGAACAGCCATAATATTTATTTCTTTAAATTTTTCTTTGAGAGACTGTCTATAACCAAGCTGGTATATAGCACGAACAGCTCTCTTTTGCACAGCAAACACTATGTCAATGTCAGCAGCATGACCCCACAATAAAATACCGTACGTCATGATGCTGTGAAAATAACTGAAGTCCACCAATCTAGCGGTCGCAACATTAGTGTACTCTCTAATCTTTCTAACAGCATATGCCGCAGAACTGAGTCTATCTGCTAGATGGGCAATATGTGGACCCCACTGAAGCTTTTTATCTAACGTGATACCGAAAAAGACCGTAGTGTCCACAAGTTCCAATTTCTGGTCATTTATACAAGCCAGAATCCTTAATAATGTTCACTTAAATATAAATCTCAAAAACCGCAACTGTCAACGGAATTATATTCATAACTCCTTTATCACAAACGCTAATAAGCAAGATAGCTTTCATAAAATGCGGTCTACACACATGCTCTCAGTTGTCGAGGGCGCTTAATTAAAACTGGCCTGATTTAAAAAATTCAATGAACCAAGTTAAAGGCTTAAAATGGGGTCAGAGTTGATGCTCGTCGTATGGTTGAGGACATTTTAGTCGCTCAGTAAGTTATGTCTATTTTATGGAGTGTGAAATTTTGCGGGTTTTAATTAAGGATTCATGTATATGGAACGTTTTAATTAGGATCCTACAGAGTGTGTGAAAAAGAATATTTAAAATATATCGTCATCATTTCAGCCGGAAGACGTCCACTGCTGGACAAAGGCCTCCCCCAAAGATCTCCATGACGATGGGTGCTGCGCTGCTCTCATCCAACCTATTCCGGCGATCTTGACCAGATCGTCGGTCCATTTTGTGGCAGCCTATCAACACTACGTCTTCCGGTACGTGGTCGCCAGATTCTAGGAAGAAAGATTGTTGAAAGTTGAAAGATATTCTCTGATTCAATGAGATAACAAAATGAATTATAGGAGTTACCAAAGTATTATCAAAAGTGTTTGTAGAAGCGGAATAGAATGACATTAGGAGCTTTTATTATTCTCCCAGCTAGGTGTAATAAAGGTTTAGTTAATGAATTTGCCACTACAAAAAAAACACGGTGTGTGATTAAGACCAAACGATAAAAATTGAAGACTTAATCAAGACGTGAAGGCGTTGGTTTTTTTATGAGGAAGGAAAGTAAGGAGTGAAATGAACAAAAGTTTCACCTTATTACTGAGCAAGATAGTGAATTTTTATTGAATTGTATATTTTTTATAAATTCAAAATAATCAAATATTTCAATTGTATAAAGTTTAACATAAATAATTTTTCTCATATGCAAATAGTAAATTGATCTTTTTGTGATTTAACACTATTATTGTATCGTTGAATGTGAACGATTATCATTTGAATAATAAGCATTCTATAACCCTTTTATTCAATAATTTGTTTATTTTTCATATTCCTTAAGGTAATAATGTGGTAGGGTTCCGACAAAGGGACAGTATAAAGGCGAGCGCACTGAGTCGGTTCACGCACTCGCAAACGATTATCGTAATAAATACTTTTTGATTATTTCTTCGTTTAATTGCAACCCAAAAATACCTAAATATTATGATATGCAAAAATTACACAAACTTTAAAACTTACCGTTTGATTAAATTAGAAAAAAAACTATTTTAACATTAATGCTGTAAATCGTTATTACTAAAATAATCTACTTAAAACTTTGAAATACAATATTTAACGCTATGTTTTCTACATTGTAAAACATCCTCAAATGTGGCAAAGGTGTATTGCGTAAATATTAAAAGGATTCCTTTACAAAACCCTCACAAAGAATTAATACCTTCATCTCGGTTAAGGACGGTATTATGGGAGCGATCAATGGTTTTTACGCTTCAGTGGTGTAATGCTTCCTTTACTTAAGCCCTTTTACTATCGTATTGCTTATTATTTTTCCTGCCATTTATGAGATATAAATTTTAATTTTATGCTCTAATTGACACGAATTGTGGTACACGTAACTCATGCGCTCTAGTCAATTAAATTTGGAATTTCCTTGAGAAGCCTTAGCTGCTCAATTCCTGCTACCCCGCCATTCCACCACAGCCCAGGGACGTAGTCTCGCTAGCCTTTAGCGCGTATGAAAAAGCTGATCTCTTGGGCCCCCATTTTGCGTCTAACTTGTATTGACGGCGCTTTTTAACATAGACTTTAATAAATCGAACGTACTCGATGGCATTGCCCGGATAGTGATGTGAAACACTCCGAAATTAGTGCCAGTCCTAACCCGTCTTTTTGGGCTTCCATCAAGCGCAGTTTTAAAATGATGTCAAAATGTAAAATTCTACCCGTATCATGTCTGCCATTTTATAATCACGCATTTGCGAGGAACTTCTTACCTGGCAAAGCCACTTTGTGGAATGGATTGAATTTTTTTCTCGAACCGATATGACTCAGAAAACTTCAAGCATACTCCTACCTTAAAGACTAAGTGGATGTTCATGGGTCATGCCTCACCACTTCCTATTACGTGATTCTCTTGGCCATTAACCCCTTCTTATATAAAAAAGAACATCGAATAAACAAGAAAGGCATAAAAAGAATTTTTCTTCTAAAATTGATTCCTTTGAAATTCCTTTTGAAACAATTTGTGAATAGGAAACTTATTATTGTTAGTGTCAGAGATTTAACAAGCACATCTTTTATTAGAAGCACTGACGCTTCTTGATTTCACAATAATTACAATGTTATTTATTTATTGTATTTGTTGGTATATGACTACTGCGTCTCATATTCTCTTGTCAAGGGGAATGTTGTAGTAGTCAAGAGCGTTACCGACGTTTAACATTCCATCAAAAACCGAAAACACATTGGTACACGAGGATATAACCACCTTTTAAAAAAAATAAAATCGAAATAGTCATTTTTCATTGATTGATTTATATATTCGAGTTTATGGCATAAATATACATTATGTAACTTTATTGCAATACTTATTTGTCTATTTGAAATACATTAACAAAATACCTTCATAATATCACTATAACCAACTCGGGCCAGTAAACTGCATCGTTCAAATACAGCATAGAATAATGTCCATAAAACGTGTTTGTCTCAAGGAAACAAAGGTCGGGAACCCGCTATTATTGATTGGGAACTGAATGATTTCGATCAATATTTACTCTGTGAAATTGATTGCTTAAGAAACGTCTAACGCCTGATTGTTTACGCTTCTGATTGTGTTGTCTTGAGTTATTGACTATAGAAATTATTTCATTCCAAGGTAATTCATTCATTATTTGCTGTTTGATTTTTATAGTAATACCTGTTTTTATAGACTTTGTTGCGTCCCAAAAATTATGTCACGTGTGGTACGTCTAAACTATAAAAGGATGCGTTTAAATGAAATAACATGTTATTTGGTATTGTAATGGTTATTCGACATTCCCATAAGTACCAACATTCAGTTATGATAATATTAATAGAATCATTTGTAACCTGTTAATATTATATTGTTTTAGTTATTATATTTAGTATACTTTTAGTAATTGTAATATTATATAATCACATGCATAATTTTTGAGATGTCACTTTATTATGATGATGGTAGTTTTCGTATTATTAAGGTTGGTAGTAGAATAACTGTTACAAGTTGCTCTCGGCTATTGATCACTTCTTGTTGGGGCAGTCAAAGAAGCGGACGTGTTGGCTGCTGGTCACCCGACTGCCCAATTGTTTTAAATCATTTAATGTTACTTGTATATAGTTGTGATTATAGTCAAATAATTGAATATATATATTCTATTCAAGTGGTTCATTAAAGTAATTTTACTATACCTCCTATACGCTCATAAACATATTAGCCAATTTAAAAAGAATAGTGATGTACACAGTGTCAATACTCGAAACAAACATAAACTCGCAATTCCATCTACTAGGCTCCGTAAAATTGCTAAATATTTTAAAGTGGATTGTGATATTTTTTATAATAAACTCCCAAATGAAATTAAAATGTTACCAATTAAAATTTTTCAAGGAATCGTAAAAAATAAATTAACATCTAAGGCCTATTATAATGTGAAAGATTATTTGAATGATAGTTGGAATTAATATTCTAAATTTTGTTAATGAATATTGTTATACTCATTTGAATGCTATTGTAACTTTTGTACTTCATCCTGACTTGCACTAAATAACTTATAAAGTTTTACAGTGAATAAAGATTTTCTTGACTTTGAATATAGTATCCTCTCGAGGTAAATTATCTGATACAGTCGGAGGTTGCTAGAAGTCTAGAAGTTAAATGTTATAGTTGTTAATAATATTTATTGAGAAGAAGTTGCTGTGATTGAAAGGTTTTGAATAAAATAACTAACAGTCTGTCCTCTTTGGAGATTATTAGATTGGATTGGAGATGTTGAATATTTTTAGAGCGTTTTCCCTATTGACATTTGGATGTTTTTCATTTCAATGACTTGATAGTAAATATTATATTACTTTATTTCTGACAATTCAAGTTATTACTTCATCAAAGACAATTATAGTCTTGCAATGATTGTTTACTGCATGGTCAATGTTATTATTGTCTTTAAAAATTTGGTTGGTACAATAATTATAATATATAATGTAGGTATTTATTATTTCCTCACAAAAAAACTTAAAGCTACCATTAGTGATACATTTTTAACAACCGGTATTTTGTGAGGAGCTTGTGTCTGATGTAGGTTGACAATTCAAGTTATTACTTCATCAAAGACAATTATAGTCTTGCAATGATTGTTTACTGCATGGTCAATGTTATTATTGTCTTTAAAAATTTGGTTGGTACAATAATTATAATATATAATGTAGGTATTTATTATTTCCTCACAAAAAAACTTAAAGCTACCATTAGTGATACATTTTTAACAACCGGTATTTTGTGAGGAGCTTGTGTCTGATGTAGGTTGACCCTGTATTACAGATTACCAGGACCTCGCCTCTAGATATAAGGATCAGAAATTATTAAAACATTACACATCTGTACTAGTAGCTAGAGAAGCATTAAAAATAACCATAGATTAATTTAAACTTTTTGTTGATTTTAAAGTGATATCCCTCACTTCTAGGATTTATACACAAATAAAATTTTAAAAACCAAATATTTTTGAACGATGTAGGACTCGAACCCACGACCTTTGGTGTTCCGTTTCCGTTATCACTTTAAATACATAACAAAAAGTTTTCTGTACCAGTGCTCTGGTTAGAACGGCAGAGGTCGTGGGTTCGAGTCCCGCACCGTTCATAAACATTTTGTTTTCAAATTTTATTTGTACTCTAAACTTATAGATTACTAGCAAAATAATATAGTGTGTGTGGATGTTTGTGTGTATGTGTGTGTTTAATGCTCTCAGTTACTATCTCAGTCTAGAAGGTTTTCAGTAGTCAAGTCCAATTTCTGTAACCACTCTTTCAAGATAAACTTTCATTAAGTTCTATTGAGATGGTAAATTGACAGAACTTTGTTTACGTTATTGTAAAGGTTAAAATTATTGTTACAATTTGCATGTTTATCTACCAAATGTGTAAGTGCTTCCATATATTCATAGTCTGTAGTTAACGACGGAATCAGCAAGAACCATGTTTTATATATAACCTCTTTAGTCAGTAATTTATTTATTTTTCATAGGAAGAACCACAGCGGAATCAGCAAAAACAATGTATTTAATATCTATTATAGGTAATTTATAATTTAAAACTGAGTTTAATAACTTTTATCGAGTTCCCAATTGATTCTGTTATCATTCACCATTGTAAGAATACTGGTTTACATTTTCTATTTTAATACAATCACAATTAGTATGTACAACATTATGTAAGCAATTATTGTGGTGGTGGTATATTATAATTCACATAAATAAATCAAATCAAATCAAAATCATTCTATTCACGTAGGTCACGGAAATGACGCTTATAAATGTCAAATAAATATTTTTCCTAATGAATCTACCGCCACTTCGTAAAGGGTTGAGCTAATGAGAAGAAGTAGCAAGAAACTCATTGCCACTATTTTATATCAAGAATTACATTTCCATCGATTTACAAATCATTTATAATTACAATATAATATGTAAAATGATGCAACAAACATACTCAAACGTCAAGTAGTCAATGCCTTACACGAGTAAGTCAAAAAGTAAATGTAAATTAATAGAAAACTTATTGAGTACAGTAGCTGCATCATCCACATACACCATAAATAAATTAAGATATTCTGTGTATATATATATATATATATATATATATATATATATATATATATTTATAATAACTTTTAAGAATCTGAAACCGAGTCTCGAGATATGGTGCTGGAGGAGAATGCTGGGAATTTCATGGACCGAGTTCGCAACGTCTCCATTCTCCAAGAATTTGGCATAAAACAACACGTCTCCCGGCGCGAGAGTGAGTGCATTGAGCGCCTTGTCGTGCAGGGCAAAGTGGAGGGCACCAGAGGGCGGGGAAGGTCGCCCATACGATAGACCGACCAAATTAAGTCTGCTGTGGGAGGTCCATTGAACGAGTTCACCAGACTGTCGGCCAGCAGGGAAAAGTGGCGAATTCTCATGGGGCATCACATCTGCCCCAAAAGATTTCACTTCGTGATGATCACGACCGCTCTGTCAAGAGTGTAACGACGAAGAAGAAGAAGAAATAAAACTTTTATGTTAACAAAAATAAATCTATCGTCTAACTTAGGAAACTTTCCACCACCACGAGATCGGTATCTAAGCGAGTGAAACGTCGTGGCATTGTTATTTGCCAGTAATTGTATTATAAAGTTCCCTAAGATTTTTAAACTTTAGATTTTCAAGAATTTTTGCGATGCGCGCGCATACCGACTAAATGTCCCTAGTTTTCTATCTAGACCATTTGTATCACACAGCTGACATAAGCCCCTTATATCTCATAATATGACTACTGAACCTCCACCAATAGACGATAATTAAATAAATATCAATATAAATATCAAATAATTTAGAATGTTATAAAAAATAATTATACGATGTGATAATACCTGCTGCCGAATTCCACTTTTACACGACTCGCCACCACTTGGATTCCATTCTCAACATTTGGATGTAAGTAGTGTTCCGTATCAGATAAAATGTTTTTAAGCAACTTTCTGCCACCTACAAGGGTGGAATAAGCTTCTTCCGTGGTGATTCAAATACGATACGACATTGGAACCTAACCCAAAAGACACGTCCAACTTTCTAAACTACCAGCAAAGCTCCTGAGATCTTTCTGGTATCGCTAGATAGTGGCAGTGGTGATCACTTTATATCAAGAAACCTGTACATTATTGTATCCTTCTCTTCCATACAAAAAGTTATCAAAAGTATTTTTAATTATTTTGATTTTCTCTAATGATCCAAATGTTTTAAGTGTTCATTCCGCCAATATTTGTCTTTAAACAATTCGACACGTGTTTCGCCTCTTCACGAGGCATAACACACGTACACAGTCTCAAAGAGAGAGATTCAGTCTCGTGCCAGACAGGACATTTTGACTCGTCACGTGTCAAATTGTTTAAAGACAAATATTGGCGGAATTAGCACTTAACAAAACTTTTAAAAAATGGATAATTATATATTTCCGCAAAGTAACGTCTACGTGTCGTGTCCGAGACGTGTCCGAAGAACTTAATAATGTGACTCTGTATTAACACCGAAAGGCGTTCTTTTATGCCCAGTTCTTGTAGAATGGAGACGTTGGTGCGAACTCCCAGCACCATATCTCCAGAGCATAAATTTTCTTTTTCTCGGCTTGTCACAATTTTAAATTCACCTAGTTATTATATTTTATTATACTCGTCCGTCTTTTATTATTGAATTATTCTCTTTATCTCCTTCTATTTATCTTTAGATTGACATTTTTTAGTTCTTTGTCTTTTAATTGAAATGTCCGATTTAAATAGTATGGACATAAGGTATCGCGTTCTTTTTGTAGATATTGATAAGTTCTATAACACTGTACAACATTTATTATTATTTGTTCTATCATCAATAGTTTTCGCAGCGCACGCGATGACAGATCTTTTATGACTAATTTTTTCACACCTTGGGTTATATTATTGATTTTTATCAAGGATCCATATTTTTTTTTAAATATATATGCTATGCTCCTCAGTGAAGATGTAGCTTTTTAATGGTATAAGAATTTTTGAAATTGGTCCAGTAGTTTTTGGATGAAAACATTACAAACATACATACAAAAACACAAATGTTTCCTCTTTATAATATTAAGTTCAAATAGATCGAATTCTCGATAGTTATTTAATAAAAACCATTAAGTAGCTGTTTACTGCAGAGATGGAAAAATATACCAAGATTTATAGATCGTGCGTCATAAGGACGATTTGCTTATTGGGTAGAGCGCTAGAACGAGCCCGGGTCCTGTATCGTTCATTAATTCAGTACATAAATATAAATAGATAGCATTTTTTTTGGTTTTTACAGCTTACCTCAAAGAATGACTAAGAGAAACCCTATTACAGCTAACGTTGTACTGTGAATCTATCTGGTTGTTTTATCTGTCATCGAGCCCTTTGCGGCCGTTTTCAATAACGTATCTCTAGTTACGGATATATTGCTATCACCGTTTAATGATAACATCTTATCTATGGCTATATCCAATATAGTTACATATATATAATATAGTTATATATATAGTATATTATTAGTTATTGTCCAATGCTATCTGTTATAAAAATGTTTTGAGTTTTCTTAAGTGTTAATTCCGCCAATTTTTTTAAATTTAAAAAAAAATGTTCCTCTTTAAACAATTCGACACGTGTTTCGCCTGTACTAATATGGAATTCCGCAAAGTAACGCCTACTTCAATAAATAATAAAAGCTAATAGAAATGTAAGTAAGCGTAAAATATCCTATGATACAACATTATATAACAACCACAGAGACAAACCTATTATTCTTGATCCCACTTTTGTTATTTATTACTGTAAGAGATATGAATCATTTGTAAGGATGTGATTTCACACGCAACTATGGCGAGGATAATATTATTTAAGTAAAATATCTATTGTACAGGACTATCTTGCGTTTTTCTGTCTTATGTAAAAACAAGTGCCCGACAAACGTTATTTTGCTACATACATAAAGTGCCCCGCTCATTCTATGAATTCTCATATGTAATGAAATTTCATTGAATTAATTATTTGTATTGCGAATATATTGGTATTTCTAAGTAAAAATGGGTTAACTTATTAATAATAATAAGAATATAAAACAACGATATATTTAATACAATTTAATCACTTAAACATACATATATACATAGAATAATAATGCTTAGAACGTGAGTAGGCCCAAACGAAATGAAGCAGTTTCAATGTGGTTGTTTATGACCACATATGTTTTCCACCGCGTCAGTGTCAGTGAGGTTCTCGAGGGTGCAGAGAACGAACGGCGGCCATCTTGGATTTCAAAAATGATCCCAAATTCATTTTCTGCACCCTCGAGTACCTTGGATACGATATCCATATTATTGAAATCATAATTTTGCACG
Organism: Leptidea sinapis; assembly: GCF_905404315.1. Lineage (NCBI taxonomy): Eukaryota > Metazoa > Arthropoda > Insecta > Lepidoptera > Pieridae > Leptidea > Leptidea sinapis. Next base: position 8,275,821 of record NC_066286.1, on the reverse strand, counting down.
GCGGCTATCTTGGATTTCAAAAATGATCCCAAATTCGTTTTCTGCACCCCCGAGAACCTCGGATACGATATCCATATTGTTGAAATCATAATTTTGCACGGCGGCCATCTTGGATTTCAAAAATCATCCCAAATTCGTTCTCTGTACCCTAGAAAACCTCGGATATAGCTGGGAACAGCACCTCTATCGTCTTGCTTTTTCGTTTCATCGAGTTTCAAATAACAACGATTCTAAAGAACTTCTTTACTTACACTTCAAAAATTGTTGCAATAATAATTGAATACGTGATGTTTTTATTAAATTATTAATTTATATTTTATTTCTTCTTTCTTATTACATATGATCTAGTATTTCTTACAATTTACTGATTTAGGGAAATGTCTATACACTTGCAACATTATTTGGCTGTCTGTGTGCGTGTTGGCGAATGTAAGTATGTGAAGCTCACGCACACATTAATTATAATGTTACTTCTATACTGACAGAAACTATGAATGAGATAATCATTCTGAGCGTTATTATTCTATGCATATAATATATATATATATATATATATATATATATATATATATATATATATATATATATATAAACATGCATGGCTCGGAAACAAACATCTATATTCATCATATAAATGTTTGCACCTACCGGGATTCGAACCCGGGACCTCTAGCTACCTCTACCTCTTCCTCTATTATATGATATGTTAGTGATTACTTATCCGTACAAGGTTTCAGTACACTGATACCTTCTTCAGATAATATATATAAAACCATAATTAACTAAGATAAATTTACATCTAACTACAAGAAGTTCAATGTTCAATGTTCTCGATGACAGCATCATACAGCTACAATAACCATCGCCCGCAAGCATTCTTTTGTGCGTCAGTTGTAACTGGACACCTACTAAACGGCTGGACCGATTTTAATGAAACTTACTGTGTGTGTTCAGGGTGATGCGAGAATTGTTTAGATTCACAATTGAACTACGTCCTAAGCGGCTGGATCGATTTTAATGCTATTTGTGTGTTCCAGTGAATTTAAGATTGGCTTAGATTCTCAATTCCGTCCATATTATATGATTCTCTTGCTCATGTGTATGTTAGTGAACTGGCTAGAACGATTTTTCAAATTTAAGACGTATGTACAGGACAAAGTCTGTCGGCTCCACTAGTATTATATATATTTAGAGACGTTAATTTCGACCTTTTTAATAACTTGGTATATTTATTTTGGGTTGTCTGGCGTCTAGAAGAGGTCGCTTCAAGCTATGAGATAGCCCATAACGTTCCTATCTCTTCTGTTATTAGCATTTAAGATATGAGTATTTTCTTTGATTAACGCGAGTGTTACATATTTAAATAAAACACTTTTAAAGGATTAAAACGCATGTAATTGTAACTGTTTTTACATAAGATTTTTGTGTAAAAGTGACATTTTTATTTTAGTTAACACTACGTTTCAAGACCTTTCCAGATCTCGTTTTCAGGGGGAGTGGCCCTGAAAACGTTTAAATCTTTAAGTGTTTTATTAAAATTTTAAGATATTTTCTTAATTTTTGTTTTTAAGTTAGCTACGCAGTAAAGAGTCAATATAATAGTTATCTGTTTGTGTTTTGCTTTGAAACAGGTTGGAACTTGGTTGGAACTTGTGAAGCGTGTAGAGAGCACATTAGTGTTACCGTAAAACGTATAAAATGTACTCAATGCAATAACATGTTTCATTCCGAATGCGTCCGATTTACGGGGGACTCGACATCGTCTAGAACACAATGGAAGTGCCCAAACTGTGTGGCAATTGCCAGGAAAGGTGGAGACAATAGTAACACACCGATCCGCGTAGACAAATCGAGTAAAGTAGCACGCTCGACACGCACCGACTCTGCCGATCCGACGATATCCGTATGTGATGACACAAGGGCAACTACAGCCGCCAATTCTATGTTAATTGGTCGTTTCGAAAGTATCTTAGACGCTAAGTTGAAAACAATTAAGGATGAAATTGTTGAAGAATTGAAATCGACAGTCTTTACTGAACTAAAAAATGAAATAGTTTCTTTGTCTTCAGAGCTCTCCCAACTTCAGGTTGCACAAAATCATCTAAAGTCAGAAAATGACCAGCTAAAAAGTGATTTATGCACGTTGCAAGCTCGTGTCACCTTTTCTGAGGATCAGCTTTCCGACTTACGCTCTCGTTCGGTAGGCAACAGCAACAGGGTAGAATTAATAATCTAGAAATCGTAGGACTGCCCCAGATGACTAGCGAATCGCCCACTGATCTAGTGCTGAAAATAGCGGAGTATGCCGGCGTCGAACTCAAGCCAGATGACATCGAATTTGCGCACCGTATCCAGCCCCAGAGACCCACAGCAGGAAGGCCTAAGCCCATTGTTGTGAAAATGAGGGACCGAATGTATAAAGATAAAAATACTGTCGGGTTTAAAAAGAAAAAAGGGTATTTGCACAAAAGATATAGGGTTCAGTGGACTGGAGAAAAAATTTTTCGTGAACGAGCACCTAACACCAGAAAACAAACAGCTTCTTAAAAAAACTAAAAGTTTCGCACAAAAAGAAGCATTCAAGTTTGTTTGGGTTAGGAACTGCAACATTTTTTTACGAAAAAACGAAGAATCACCGGCTTTGAGCATACGAACGGAAAACGATCTGATCAAGTTAAAGTGATCTTCTACAAAATGTCTCATGCTACATCCACATTAAACACAAACACGAAAACACAACATGTTTCACTACACTTTCAACAACAACTATCATCGCACAAGCTTAACATAACCGCCAGACATTACATTACCATCTTAGGAACATTCATAAATCAAAACCACGTACATTACTCATTAAATAATCATCATATCCCTATATTTTTTTATTATTATAATATATTGGTACATTCTCTAAACTCACAGGCGTTAATCCTTTAAGTGTATTATATCAAAATGTGCGTGGCTTACGTACCAAAACTGAAGAAGTACATCTTAATATTCAAAACCTCAATTTTAGTTTAATCCTTATCACAGAGTCTTGGTTAACTAGTAGTATCTACGACCGTGAAATTTGCGATAGTAGATACGATATCTTGCGTCATGATCGAAATCCTGAAACCTCCAAAAAGACATTAGGTGGTGGAGTATTATTATGTGCTTCTAAGAATTTGCAAATCTTACATCAACAAGATTGGGTTTGCCCTGGCGTCGAGTCTGTATGGGCGACCATACCAGCAGAAACTCTTCACATTCAAGGAAGACGCAATGTCCACATTGGCTTAATTTATGCGCCACCAGACAACCTCTTACCTGCTTGCATCAATTGCTGAAATCAACCCGTCTTGCTGAAATAATTTCTCTATATCCTAATGACTACATACTCCTTACTGGTGATTTTAATCTGCCTAACATTACATGGTCAGAGTCCGGGCCAGCTATTCAGAGCAGAGGTTCAGTAGAACTACAAAATGCATTTCTGAATTTCCACGACATATGCAATTTGGCAGGCCTGAAACAGCAGAATACAATTTGTAATTGCAAACAAAATACGTTGGACCTCTTGTTTAGTAACATCGATTTTGAAGTCAACCACAGCTCCTTGCCTCTTGTCTCTGAAGATAAATACCATCCATGCCTTGAATTCGATCTGTCTAACTTGCTAATTTGTAATACACAGCGTAAACCTACTAAAGGCCCAAATTTTTTTAAAGGTGATTACACTAAAATAAATGAACCTTTGTCCTCAATTAAGTGGGACGAAATTCTATCAGCGGATTCAATTAACGACATTACCGATATTTTTTACGCTTGCTTAAAAGAATCTATAGACAACTACATCCCAGTTAAAGTTAAGTCCAAATCTAAATTCCCTGTATGGTACTCTAAATCTCTGATTCACATAGTAAAGGAAAAGCTTAAAAAACATAGAAATTGGAAGGAAACTAACAATCCTCGCGACTATGATGAATTTGTGATACTCAGGTCAAGGCAAAAAAATATTCAAAAGAAGTGCTTTACAGATTATACAGAGCGCATGCAAGATTATATTCGTAAAGATCCTAAAGTCGTTTACTCCTACATAAAATCACTCAAAAACAATAACACTGGGTATCCTGTAAAACTCACGTTGGGACAATCTACATATTCCGATGAAATAACAGTATGCAATGGCTTTAGTAAATACTTTGAAAGCGTATTCGTAAAACCAGCAAATTCAAACTACTAAAAAATTTGGATACAAATAAGGGAGCCGGTAGTGATGGCATTCCCTCAATTTTTCTACATAAATGTGCTTCTTCCTTGGCTAAGCCCCTTTCCATAATCTTTAATCTGTCCCTTAACGTTTTCTGCGCCTTCCCAGATAAATGGAAAGAAGCTTTAATAGTTCCCATTCATAAAAGTGGATCAAAAACTAAAATTGAGAACTACCGGCCAATATCAATCCTCAATGGGATAAACAAACTATTTGAGACGGTTATCTGCAAGCGGATTACCCCAACAATTGCTAGGTCTATCCCCTTCGAAAAACATGGTTTTATGAAGGATCGTTCCACCGTGACTAACTTAGCGGTATTCACCGATTACGTTTTAAAGTGCATGGATGAGAGGTATCAGGTAGATGTGATCTACACAGACTTTGAAAAAGCATTTGACCGTGTGGATCACATAATATTACTACAGAAGTTAAATGCACTCGGAATTTGTGGGAATCTGCACAGATGGTTCACCTCATATATCACGAATCGTATGCAGGCTGTTGCGACGGGTAGCGCCAGAAGCGACTTCGTGTCAATACCATCAGGTGTGCCACAAGGCTCTATCCTTGGCCCGCTTTTGTATAATGCCTATTTATTCGATATAGGAAGTGGCTTTACTCACAGCCAACATTTAATGTTTGCAGACGACAAAAAAATCTTCCTCAAAATTCGTGATATTGATGACTGTTACAAGTTGCAAACAGACCTGAATGCTTTGTCTGAATATTATAGTAATAATAGGATTGTCGTTAACGTTAAAAAATGCCACTACATAACATTGAAACGTAAAGTAAAACCAATACTTTTCGATTACAAGATAAACGGCGGATCAATATCTAAAGTGAGCTCAGTTAGAGACTTGGGAGTCAAAATTGATACTAAGCTTTCTATGAACGACCAGGTTAATATCGTAGCAGATAAAGCATATAAACAGCTGGGATTCATCAAACGCGCAACTAGTAATTTCAGCAACATAGAGTGCATAAAAAGTCTGTACTTCAGTTATGTTCGCAGTGCACTTGAGTATGCAAGTAACATCTGCTCACCTTACTATATCATACACAAACAAAGGATTGAATCCATACAAAAGCAATTCCTAAATTATCTAGCGTCTAGCAATTTAAAAACTTTTCATGCTATGAAGAAGCTTGTAAGCACTACGAAATTGACACTTTAGAGAATCGAAGAAAACTAAACGATATGCTGCTATTGCAAGCAATCCTAAATGGTAAAATTGATTGTCCCTCCTTATTAGCGAGTTTTTCATTGAACGTCCCATCATTTAGAACTCGTCACACGCACTTTCTGGCTGTACCAAAAGCTAACACCAATTACACACAAAACTCTGTTCTGCAACGTCTGGCTCTCACCTACAATAAAGCTTATTTTAATTTAGATATGTTTTGCTTGTCCAAAGTACAGCTAAAAAAAGAAATAAGAAATATACATCGACTGCAATGATTATCCAAACACACACACCTATACTACATACACCCTCAAATACACTACACACAACCTTACATACACGCACACACACTCCTGTAACCTTATTTTGTAAAGTTATTTTCTAAGTAGCTTATTATAGTAATTGTAAATATTTTGTTAGCTTATTCTGGCTTGTTTAAATCATAAAATGTTACTTCTTTTGTTTAATACCTATATACTGTAATCAGTTTTTGGCCTTATTTTTATACTTAATAATGTAATTATATTGTATATAAATTGTGACGCTGTAGATTATATGAAAATAAATAAATAAATAAATAAACAGAACATCAGTATCGCATCAGCATCGCAAAACGTATTTTCGGACTTCTTGAAATATTTATTTAGTATACTTAGTATACTATTGTTACAAGGAGATCTAATTCATATATAAAAACTTATTGTTATGCTGTTGACCGTAAAAGTGGAAAAATCTTTTTTTAAACTTAAAGGACACAATTAAGAGACAATCGAAAAGGAGACACAATATCTTAAAGTGGAGTATGAACGGTCGGTTCTCAACCTAATTATTTTCATTAGTTAAAATAATAAAACAGAATACAATAGACATTTAAATAAAATAAATTTCAAAGTATTAAAACGCAAAAGCGTAATGTAAAAATACAGTTTCAATTAAAAGGCATAAAAGGCATGTATTTTCTCAAAATTGATTCCTTTAGAATTCTTTTTGAGTTTATTTCTAAAAAACTAGATACTACTAACACTTCGGAAACAAATGGCGCTCTGAGAGAGAAGAAGCGGCGCAAGAAACTCTCGTTTTAATACTTTGAGCAGTATTTTATTTAAATAGAATACAATGTTTCATTGTGCTATGATCCCGCGTGTGAAGGAAGGGCAAACACGTTTCAGTATTTAAAAATATGTAAACGTCATTCTACTCGTATTTATTTTCGTTACTTTGACTCACTCGGACTCTTCTGCTAAATTATTTAATACAATCCCACCATACATTGTTTTCTTTTTTGTTGCATCTTCAACAATCACGCTTCAGCCACTATAATAATCATAATAATCATTTATTTCGGATTCATTCATGATATTACATCCCATTTTTGTTAGTACACAAACTTACAAAATAGAGTTAGTAATAACTTATTAAATCACATATTTAGAAAATAAATAAAATAAAATAACAGGCTGGTCCGAGTGGACCTCCTGATGATGACGGTAAATTACAATACGACTGCGTGCAGCCGTATCCAACGATCCAGCATTGGGGAGTCCCACCGGTCCCACAGCGCACGCCATATGGTGTTGGGACTATCGCGCATGCGGCGCATGGTAGAAGCGCACCGCTTGCGCATGATGGCCGCAAAGCCATCTGTGTGAGCTGCCGCGAACATAGCGGAGTCGCTGCAGTGGCGCGGCAGTCCCATCAGCAACCGGAACGCGTTATTATATTGAACACGCAGATCGCTGTATGTCCGCAGTGTATAGTTAACCCATAGGCTGCAGGTGTAAAATGACTGCCAGTACGATTTAAAAAGCGCAACTTTAACAGTCTCCGTGCATCGTAAAAACCTGCGGGCCAACATGTTGCATCGGACAGACAGCGCTCTGCGCTCTCTTTCAATGTCTATATTGTCATTGAAGTCCTCGGTAACCCAGTGACCCAAATACTTCATTTGCTTAACTTTATTTTGAGCTGTACCACATAAGCTGAATGTCGGAACGAATGTGTATCGCTTTTTATCCGGCCAGAAAATCATTTTTTCACTCTTTTTCGCGTTGTATTTGAGCCCGTGTGCCATCGCATAGCACTCACAAATTCTCAGTAGCGCTATACACAATGCCTTTACCTTAACTTATATCATGAATCACCGTCTTTTAATAAAAAGTGCATTTTACCAGTAAAAACTACAAAATTTACCATATAACTGCATTCGATTGGTCAGCTTGCGCGCTCATCTATATGAAACGAAATTGCAATTTTTGTTTTGCCATATAAAGGGTCTATAGGCTCCAAAGGGCTCCTTAGCGATGGAGGTATTATCTGTAGAAGCACACGTTAGAATCGTCCATAAATTTTCGCACAAAGTTTGTATACATATAAATGTATTGCATGAAAAACTTCACGACACCGTTACTGAAGTACTTCAAGGAGGTTCGATGGTATTTTTCAGGTAGGTAGCCAATGAGATTAACGAACCATCGATTCCTAGGATGAAGTGTGCAAATTTTATACTGGTATGACTTAGGAACCTTCAAGAGTAGGTCGTACAACCACTCATCTCTGGACATGGACATCCTCAAAACCCCCATACGTTTTGTCCATAGGCAGTAACCTCACCATTGAGATTTTCTTGCGCTGCTTCTTCTCTCTCGGAGCGCCATTTGTTTCCGAAGCGGTGGTAGTATCTAGAATATTAAAAGACATAAAAGGCATTTTTTTTCTCAAAATTGATTCCATTAGAATTCTTTTTGGTGTCATTTCTTATACAACTAGATACTACTACCGCTTCGGAAACAAATGGCGCTCTGAGAGAGAAGAAGCGGCGCAAGAAACTCTCCCAGCATTCTTTTTTTGCGCTCTTTTCAATAACAATATACAATATTGTACAGTCATTTCTATCGCTATAAAATAATCACAATCTAGTCCCAGGTTGTCCGATCATTTAGATATTCAGCAGTGGATTAATAGGATTTACGACAGAGCCATTTTTTTATAAAACATTTAAATTTATTTATAGATAATGCCTGAACTGTGGCTGGGACTTTATTGTAGAAGTGTATACATTTACCCTTAAAGCTATTATGTATCTTATGAAGCCTACTAGAATTAGTTACAAGCAATCCCTTATTTCTAGTGTTATAATAATGAAAATCACTATTAAGAGCAAAAAGGTGACGATTTTTGTGAACATATATTAAATTTTCATAAATGTACTGACAATGAACAGTCATGATATTTATTTCTTTAAATTTTTCTTTGGGAGACTGACTATAACCAAGCTAATATATAGCACAAACAGCTCTCTTTTGCAGAGCAAACACTATATCAATGTCAGCAGCATGACCCCATAGTAATATACCGTACGTCATGATGCTGTGAAAATAACTAAAGTACACTAATCTAGCGGTCGCAACATTCGTGTACTCTCTAATCTTTCTAACTGCATATGCCGCAGAGCTGAGTCTATCTGCTAGATGGACAATATGTGGACCCCACTGAAGCTTTGTATCTAACGTGATACCCAATAAGACCGTAGTGTCCACAAGTTCCAATCTCTGGTCATTTATAGGTACGTTGGTTTGTACCTCCGCTGTGTTTGGTGTAATGAACCGTAAACACTTTGTTTTTTTACTGTTTAAGTGCAGATTATTCGTCTCAAACCAACGCACTATCTTTGAGAGTGCATTGTTTAACTCGTTATCAATATCCGTACGTCGCTTCACTTTAAAAATAAATAAAGTATCATCAGCAAACAATACAATCTCATGGCTATCATCTACCACAAACGGTAAATCGTTAATATATATAAGAAACAAGAAAGGACCGAGAATAGAACCCTGTGGAACACCTATTTCCACAGGTTTTCCCGGAGACCGTTTGCCATTTACATTGACTATCTGAATTCTTTCGCTTAAATATGATTTTAACAGATTTAGGGCTCTATTGCTGCGGAGAAATCACAAAAAATGCCCAATGCATCCTGTGACTCTTCCCAGGCGAAGATGTGCTCAATGAGTCTATTACCCGCATTAGTTGTTGATAAGCCCCTAGTGAAACCAAACTGATTTTTGTTCACTAATTTACAAAAACGCATTTGTAGCTGTTGAAGCAAAAGTTTTTCAAAAATTTTACTAAAAACAGGCAGCACTGAAATAGGTCTGAAATTAGCAGGATCAAAAGAACTGGCCGATTTAAACAAAGGTATAACTTTGCTGTATTTCATGACGTCAGGGAACACACCCTCATCTATGCATTTATTAAATATTATTGCTAATTCAGGTGCTATAATGTCAAGTATGTATTTTACAATATAAGTCGAATGGCCCCATAGGTCTTTTGTATTTTTTAGGTTAATTAATTTGAAGATTTTTATTATATCGCTACCTGTAACATACTTAAATTTCATATTAGAAATGACATCAACAAGAATTCTAAAGGAATCAATTTTGAGAAATAAATACCTTCTTTATGCCTTTATTGAACGTGATGGATCGCGTGATTGTTTTACTCATTTCCCTCTTTTATATAAACAAAAATTGGCCTCCTGGAATAAAAGACTGAATATAAAGGGACAAATCTGAAATCGATTGCAATTTACATTTTTAAAAATTTCGTATTGTAAATTAGATATAAAATAGGTTCTACTACATACATACTTTCAATTGATAGTAATTATTAAGTACATAGTTATATGTTATGAAATACAATAAAGTAGTAACGAATGTAGTGTTTCATTATGATTTGAAAACCTTTAATTGAAATCATTTAATTGTGATGAAGTGATAATTAAAATTGTGTTTGAGTCATAAAGTTTAATAATAAAATATGGAAGTAATTGCGTTGAAAACGAAACACACTCATGAGACAAATAGGGCTAAGCTAAAACCTTTTTTCCCATAAAGAATTCTTATTGGATAACGATAAATTGCTATACTAATAACCACAAAAATAATGAAAAGATGTAATCCCGACTATAGAGAGAATCGAACCCCATTTATCCCGTAAGCAACAAGATACAAGTAAAGCATGCGAAAATATAACTCAAAAATCCAAATTTGTCTTTCATTGTAAAGCTAACTTTATATTCGTACATCAAAGTTCGAAATTGTTTGCCATTTTATTTTCGTAGGCAAATACAAAAGGCAAATGACCCGTAGGTGTTTTCGACCGCTATAATGACGTCATCACCGGCCCAGAGCAATCGAGGGATGTGGCTCTTTCATTGTCCAATAACAGCTCCTCAAATACACCGTATGACTACTAAATAAAAATGCTCACGGGTCTTAAAATTCGGTACCAACGTTAGGAAATATAGACCATAAATCTCGCTAATTAAGGTCGAGTATAACATGACTTGCTGTTACATAAACTAACTGTTTACAAATTTATTATTTCTTGTTGATTTTTATTTTTTTATTATTATTACATTGTTCGATATCATTCAAGAATAATCCTAAGGAGTTTATACAGATTGCACACTTGATTCATTTATTTATCCAGGATACTTGCGACGGGTTTTCCTTCCTGAAAAAAAATCAGTGTGATTTTATCAAGTTCTATAACTTCGAGTGCGTTATTAGTGACCAGTAACTGTATTACATATTAATGGTACCAAGTTAGAATTATTTTTGTGACAGCCGAATCGTGTTATAAATTATTTACGAAACTGTACTGGTATATGCTGGATACTGCCGTCTTGACACGTATAATAATGTTGGAAGAACTAACCTATAAACTGATGTGTACAGTTGTAAAAATGCTTTTTTTAATTAATAATAGTAGTTAGGGAGTATTTTATATTTCGCATATTATGTCGCTTTACTCTATAATGAAAAATGTTAATAATTATGAGTGTATATCTGCCTTTATCGTTAGTACTTGATATTAATTTTAACTTGATATCTCTACGTTATTTTAGAGTAAAAAAAGTATAAATGGATAACTGGAAAACAAAGAAGAGTGCCAATTCTTAACCGACTTCAAAAAAGGAGGTTCTCAATTCGTCGGCATGTTTTTTTTATGTTTGTTACCTCAAAACTATCGACACGGTGAACCGATTTTGACAATTCTTTCATTATTTGAAAGGTGGTGCTTCCCGTGTGGTCGCATTGTAATTTGGTCCAGATCTGACAGTGGCATCCATGAGAAAACCATATAAGTCTTCAATTTTCTATACATATGTTTAGCAAAGTGGATGATAAATTTACGAATAACTCAATATCGCGCCAACCGATTAGTTTGGTGAGAGTTTGCTTAGGTTCTGATTACGGAATCCATGACAAAGTAACGGAACTCTTCAATTCTTAGGAGCAAATTAAAAAATATACTCGGCCGAATCTTTTTTATGCTATCCGGATATTTAAGTCATCTACCATAACATAGTTATGGTCAAGTAGTGAATTACAAATTACTGCTTCTATTGAGCAGTGTAATGGCTTGTTGGACTCTGCTCCTAATGAGCAAAGTAATTATTTGATAAACACTGCTTCTATTGAGCAGTCTTATAGTTTAGTTTCTGGTTTGGAATATGTTCCAAATTATTTAAATTAGTCAATAAGACAATAGGGGACTCCTCTAGCAATATAAATACACAATGTACAAGTAATAGTAAACATATTAAGTGTAAAGTTATAAACCTGATGCACCAAAATATGCAAGGATTGTTAGGTAAAGAACTGGAACTGTAGTTACTAATGAACCATGAAAATATTGATATCTTATGTTTTACTGAACACTGGCTTAGAAAATATGAGCTCATTTTTAACTCCAGTAGTCATCGGGTGGCAAGTGTGTTTAGCAGAGAAAAGGCAACACGTGGCGGCTCTCTTATACTTATAAGTAAATCACTTAAATTCAAAGACCGTAACGATATTGTGGGCCTCTCTGTTGAACGTACCATTGAAATAGCGTGTGCAGAGCTTGAGTGTGCCATTGTTGTAAGCATATACAGACCCCCCGATGCATTATATGAGTTATTTGAGAATGTATTGGAGGAGATTCTATCAAAATTATCAGAATCTAAGAAATATATTCAAATATTTGTTTAAATCAATAATTTATCAAATATTTTCTTAGAACCTACTAGAGTAACCAGCACCTCTAAAAGCTGTATTGATAATATTTTTACTAATTATAAACCTATTTCTCAATCAATAATTAGTAAACTGAGGTCAGACCACTTTGGTCAATTAGCCTCTTTTAATATTGAAAGAAACAAATGTACTTCAACTAAAAAGTTTATGTTTGTTCCGGTAAACAATAGGCAAATGGAGAAATATAGAGGCAATGTTTCAGAAAAACTCTCAAACTTGTATTTGAATTATAACAGTACTCCAAATGAGATGTATTGTAAGTTATTAAAAACAATTAAAACAGAGTTTGCTTCTATATGTACTTCAAAGACAGTCAACTCGGGTGGTCTCTTGTCATTTAACAACTGGGCAACAGCTGGCATTCATAGGAGCAGACAACGGTTATATGAACTATATAGTGAGAGATCATCATGTAATCATGATGTATCTTTCCTTGTATATGTGAAAAAATATTCAAAATTATTTAAGAAAGTATGTACTATTGCTAAGTCAATGCATATTAGAGAAATAATTAAAAATGCTTCAAATAAAATAAAAATGACTTGGAAAGTTATTAACTGGGAATCTGGAAGAGCGAAAGACTGCAAGTCTGAATATAATCTAATAATAAACAATACAAAAATCCACTCTGAGCAGGAAGTAGCTTCTGTTTTTGACAATTTTTTTTCTGACATTCCAGTTTCCATCTCAAGCACCCTTGTCTCCTCCACCAGTGTTGCCGAGTCACTTCTTTTGGAAAATGTTAAGGAATGTAAACAAAATTTTAAATTCAGTGTTGTTAGCCCAGCAGAAATAATTAAAACTTTCAGATCCTTAGAAATGAAAAAAACTGCTGATATATGAGGCATATCTGTAAAAATAATAAGTTGTGTTATTGACGTCATAGCACCATATCTAGCACTAGTTTTTAATAGCTGTATTGAACATGGCGTGTTTCCTGACCTTCTGAAGTATAGTAAAATTACATCAATATTTAAATCGGAACTCACTTCTGACCCGAATAACTATCGCCCTGTTTCGTTGTTGCCAACCCTTAGTAAAATTTTTGATAAAATTATTTTAAGCCAAATACTTCCTCACTTTAACACTTATAAGTTACTTCATATAAAACAATTTGGCTTTACTAGGGGACGCTCGACTACGGATGCAGGTGTTGAACTCATCAGGAATATTTTTGAGGCCTGGGAGGAATCACGGAATGCACTTGGTATCTTCTGTGATTTATCCAAGGCTTTTGATTGTGTTCAACATTCAACGCTGGTCAGGAAGCTATGCCACTATGGTATAAGAGGATCTGCACTCGATCTTCTGATCTCATATTTAAATAATAGGATTCAGAGGGTCGAGGTGAATGGCAGGAGATCTCCTGGGACTCCTCTCGGTATGGGGGTACCACAAGGGTCTATTCTTGGACCCTTCCTCTTCCTAATTTATATAAATGATCTACCTAACCTTGTAGAAAAAAAACACAAGGTGGTATTGTTTGCGGATGACACTTCACTTATATTCAAAGTGAAACGAAGCCAAGTTTTGTATGACGAAGTAAACAATGCTCTATCTGACATCGTGTACTGGTTTAGCGCCAATAACTTATTGTTAAATAATCATAAAACCAAATATATTAAATTCACCGCGCCAAATGTCAAAAATGTAGATGCGAATATTTTATTAAATGGAGAGGTGGTAAAACCAGTGGAATCTGCTATATTTCTTGGCATTACTCTTGATTCCAAATTGCAGTGGGGCCCCCATATTGAAGGATTGGCGAATAGGCTTAGTTCTGCAGCATATGCGGTTAAGAAAATTAGATGGTTAACTGACATAGATACGGCGAGATTAGTATACTTTAATTATTTTCATAGTATTATGTCCTATGGTATATTGTTATGGGGCAGTGCGGCCGATATATAATACTATCTTTGTGCTGCAGAAGAGGGCTATTCGTGCGATTTATAACCTAGGTCCTAAAGAATCGTTAAGAGAAAAATTTAAAGAAATAAACATTTTGACTGTTGCTTCTCAATACTTTTTTGATAATGTTTTGTATGTTCATAAGCACATTGAGGAATTTTCTAGAAACTGTGACATTCATAATGCTAACACGAAGAACAAACATAAACTTGTTATGCCTACTACTCGGTTGGGTCGAGTTAGTAAGACTTTTGTTGGGCGATGTATATGCTTCTACAATATGATTCCAGAAAATGTACAAAACAAATGTGTTACGAAATTTAAAAGAATTGTTAAAAACGTTTGTGTGGGAAAGGTTATTATAGCATAAACGCGTTTCTTAATGACACCACGGACTGGGAATAAAGTGGGTGTTCACTTTAATTATAAATGTTTATTGTACGATATTACATTGTAATCCATATTTAATATTTAAAAAAAAAGTCCGCTGAGTTTCTTGCGCCCATTCTTCTCAGGTCTGAGGCAGTCTCTTTTGAGTGGGTGGTAGATTTTGACGTTCAATAAGTGATTTTAAATCCTATTTTGAATAAAAATATTTGAATTTGAATTTGACTGAAAATCCAAAAATAAAAAAAAAATAACAAAAAAGCAACCGACTTCAAAAACACTATTCCAAAACAATAGATGTAATATGCACTAAAAAGTATAAATATAATTGCGTATATTTATACAATCTAATAATTAATGAATCTTATTCTAGTTACGATTATTTTAATTTTTGGAGTCGGTGTCATCCAAGATAGGTCTGTAACTACATACATAGTTATAGGTGAGTCTTGAGAAGGCGAGAGGCGAGAGCGGGTCGCGGTGGAAGGACACGGATTCCAAAAATTACAATAATCGTAACTAGAATTAGAGTAATTAATTAGATTTAACTGTCAACCTTTTTGCGACGTTCTCTCAGCTGTTATAGTCTATCTAGACGTATAAATGATTTAAGTTTGAATCATTGTAGAAAAGCTCTTCGGTCAAGACGAAAATATTTAAAACTGCGGTGTGATAGTCGGAACCCTTGTTCGTTATAACCATGCGAGCCACAAACAGCCGTGGGCGTACCTTTTGTATAATTCTTATCTGAATTGTGTCTACATCCCTTATAGGTGATTTGGACCCCTCGATTTTGTCATTCTTATTTTAATTATATATTTCTTAATCTGGAATTTTAATGTAATGCAATGGAAGCACTAACGAATGTGAAATTGTCTGTTTATGTAAACATTTTACCAATTTTTAATTAGTAATTACACAATTTTGTATAATATTTATCACTTACTAGCTGACCCGACAGACGTTTTTCTATATATAATAAATAAAATAGTGTTTTTATATGAATTTGTCAATAATATATAATAACGTGAAAAATTACATCGTAAAATATGCACCCTGCTGTCGTAATGAAATTGTTTCACAGCAGAACTGTCAAACCGTGCGTCAATAAATTCTCTCATAGAAATTATGTATGGACACATCAAAGGAAAAACAAATTTGTTGTTTGTATTTAATTAAGCAGCATTTTCCTATTTATTCACCTTTTAAACCTTCTCTGGACTTCCACAAATAATTCAAGACCAAAATTAGCCAAATCGGTCCAGCCATTCTCTAGTTTTAGCGAGATTAACGAACAGCAATTCATTTTTATATATATAGATTACACACACACTAGATACATATAGACTTAAGAGTAATAGCGAACTGATCTTTAAAAGTGGCATTCAAATATATTGGCCAACATTGGAGATTAATAATTATTTAGACGATCTACAAAAATTTCAGAGTTTAGTAATATATATATCTGATTCTCCCTATCTATAAAGTAAAATAGGATTACACTGCAGAAGGCCTACATCACGGTGTAAAGATGTATTAGATGCGGCCTCCGCGACAGTACACGGAAAGAACAGGTTTATAATTTGGGCATGTAGCTGTTACAATAGAATATACGACATATTTCATGAAAAACTAAATAGTTTCAGATCGCTGGTTTGTGATAATGAAAAATAATTACTGATTTTCTTAACCCTATTCTTATATTTCTTTCTATATCCTTTAGGCGAAGAGTAAGCAGAAAACACGCAAACATAATGTTTTTAGACAAGTTTTGTGGTGAAAATATAGCATTACGAGCTATGAACACTATGTAATCGTGTTACATATCCTTAAGTCTAATTTGTAGGTTGCTAATGCTTGCTGTTGGTTATAGTTAACACTGTCGAGCCTTTTTGAACTACCACTTTCTTTGAAGTTAAACAAGTTTTATGGCATGGCGTGACGCATTTTTCTGGTACTTCTCTCAGAAAAGTTATTCTTATAGCTTGTACTTTTTTGTGTAGGTTCATTTATTCAGATAAGTAGTGAATAACGAGGATTGTAAGCATATAAACTGTTTTCCACGCAAGAATTTTGAAAATTATGGCTTTGTTACATAGATGGCGGGCAGGCAGCCGTGAACTCACATCGCTCAAGGTCGCTGGCATTTAGTGTCGCCTTAAGTCATGGTAACTAATTCATTGTAGTACTGTGTAATAGGAGTTTGTAGTATTGTGTAATAAGAGTCGTGTTGTAACTTATCGTAGTTATTATCATGTTAATTTGTATAACTTTTAACTAAAAGTGTTGTATAATTTTTGGTAACTTCACTGTTGAAAGTGCTAGTTTCAAGTTTTGTTCATATTTATTACTAGCTGACCCAGCAAACGTTGTATTGCCGATATTAAAATCGCGATACAAAAGTAACTGTTGATCGTAGATGGGTGAAAATTTGAAGTAGTATGTATTTTTTAGTGTTGACTCATAATCAACAAATTTAAAAAAAATATAAAAAAAAAACCACCCTTAACATTTAGGGGGATGAAAAAAAGATGTTTTCCGATTCTCAGACCTTACTACATAGATACAATATGCACTCAAAATTTCATGAGAATCGGTCAAGCCCAGGTCATGACACGAGAATCTTATATATTAGATTGCAATACTGTTTATTTCCTATATATAAATAAATATAGATCAATACTTACGTAGGTATTTAGTTTTCATTTCAAAAATTCTTTATTAATAAATGATAATTCAACAGAAATGTACAGTGATTTTCGTTTGAACATTAAACATGAGAATGGCTACACAACTTTGAAGCTAGGAAAAAGAAGGAACGCCTATTAAAGTTTTAAAAACATAAGAATATTGATCTCGTTAAGACAATGTATAGGTGCTACAATTACTGAAATAAATTGCGTAATTATGTATTAAGTAATTTCCTACCAAATGATTGTAAGTATTAGGCGCCGTAAAGATTTCCTGTACAACCAGAGCAAACGCAAGAGGCGTACGTCCGTTTTCTATTTTAAATTGCAATCCTAAATTGGCGATCCGATAATATTTCAATTCATTTTCTTCTTTTAGAATTTTAATAACCGTTCAAAGCATATAGATGCTTTGATGAAAATGACATAATAATTCAAAAACCGAAAAAACTTTAGCAATTTTTTGAAGAGTTATATCTCAGAAACGGTGGCTCGTAGGTAAAAAAGTATAGACACATTTTTCATAGATCATTTTATGGTTTACTATTTTTGTCTAAGGTACTTTTATGATAAAACTTACCATTAAAACGCGAAAAACTCGACTTTTTGACATATATAACTTAAAAAAATTATTTAAAATTATGTTTTGAACAACTTTACTGATTTTCAGCTAATCGGGAATTTATGCACCTACACCCTCATTGCTTGGTCTTGATTGACCGTACTAGCCGTTGTGGTACCCATAATGGCATCCTGTGCAAAGGAGCCTTCCATTGTTAAATACCCTTAGTCGCCTCTTATGACATCCTTCAACCTGGGACTTCCCCATTCTTTATATGCCACCGGGAACCACAAGGCTAGATTCTATTAACTAATTAGATAATCATTTAAAGCTTAATAAGATATATTATTAGGCTATAGGTGCACACATAGCAATCATAGAAATATTTTTTTTTTTAATGGAATAGGAGGACAAACGAGCGTACGGGTCACCTGGTGTTAAGTGATCACCGCCGCCCACACTCTCCTGCAACACCAGAGGAATCACAAGAGCGTTGCCGGCCTTTAAGGAAGGTGTACGCGCTTTTCTTGAAGGTACCCATGTCGTATCGTCCCGGAAACACCGCACAAGGAAGCTCATTCCACAGCTTCGTGGTACGAGGAAGAAAGCTCCTTGAAAACCGCACTGTGGAGGACCGCCACACACCGCCATCTGGATGATGGTGGGGATGATATCGTAACTTGTGGCGTGTCGTGCGAATGTGAAATTCGGCGGCAGGAAAGGTTGAACAGATCTTCGGAACACTCCCCGTGATAAATGCGGTAGAAGAAACACAATGAAGCGACGTCTCTACGCAACGCCAAGTGATCCAGCCGTTCACAGAGTACTGGGTCCCCGACAATTCGAGCTGCTCTGCGTTGCACGCGGTCAAATGTATCGAGCTGATACTGGGGTGCGCCAGACCAGAGATGACAGCAATACTCCATGTGAGGCCGGACCTACGCTTTGTAGAGCGCTAGAATGTGGGCCGGCTTGAAGTATTGCCGTGCTCTATTTATGACGCCCAGTTTCTTTGAAGCCAGTTTGGCTTTGCCCTCCAGATGGCCATGGAATTTTCAATTGCTCGAGATTTCGAGACCCAGTATTCCGATACTAGGCGAGGCTTTAAGGGAAGTGTTCTCGAAGAGCGGTGATACGGCAAATGGGGTTTTTTTTGTGGTAAACGCGCAAACTTGAGTCTTCTGGGGGTTAAATTGGACAAGGTTCAACTTACCCCATTCCGCGACCTTCTCGAGAGAGGACTCGATAGAAGACACAAGTTTCTCCCGGCACTGGTCGACGTTTTCCCGAGAGAGACCTGCATGACCCGTGTATACGGCATCACCAGTGCTGTCGTCTGCATAGCAATGCATGTTGGCGGTGTCCAACATATCATTGATATGCAGAAGAAACAGCGTGGGAGATAGCACACAGCCTTGGGGCACTCCAGCGTTCACGGGCTTGGGATTCGAGCAATAACCGTCGATAACGACCTGTATGCTGCGCCCAGTGAGGAAGCTGGAGGTCCACTTGCATAAGCTCTCGGGAAGCCCAAATGATGGAAGTTTTGCGAGGAGCGCCTTGTGCCATACACGATCAAAGGCCTTCGCTATATCCAGACCAACTGCCAGGCCTTCCCCCTTGCTTTCAATAGCCGCCGCCCATCTATGTGTTACGTATACCAGAAGATCGCCAGTCGATCGACCATGGTGAAAGCCGTACTGCCGGTCGTTGATCAACTGGTGACCCTCAAGGTATACCAAGAGCTGGCGGTTAATTATGCTCTCCATGATTTTGGAGAGTAGGGAGGTAATAGCAATAGGCCTGTAGTTTGCCGGATCCGAACTGACTCCTTTTTTTGGGATCGGATGGACAAGGGCTGACATCCATGAATCAGAGTGCCGGAATAAACGCGTTAGCACCGATTAGCGATTGGAGAAATGCCATCCGGCCCGCTCGACTTCCTGACGTCCAACGAAAACAGAGCTCGCCTAACAGTTTTCTGTAGGAACTGTACTTCAGGCATGGAGCTCTGACACCGCGGGATGGTCGGCGATGTTTTTCCGTTGTCGTCAAGAGTGGAGAGTTGGAGGCAAAAAGAGTGCACAGGAGATCGGCTTTCTCTTTTGCCGTATGGGCCAGGGTGTCATTCCTCATGTGAAACGGCGGCATGGACGGCTGGTTGAAGTTACCAAGAGCAGCTTTCGACAACGACCAGAACTTGCGTGTTCCGGTCGGGTAACTGGAAAGCTGCTCGCCAATTTTGACGACGTGCTTCAATTTCGCACGGGCGTTTTGCTGCTTAAAAATTCTGGAGGAACGGTTATATAAAAAAGGAACGCATCCTATCCCAATCTGCTGACTTGTAGTGCCAAACGCGGCGGGTCGCTGGTGGTCTGCGACGTTGGCGTCGGATAGGCACTACACTCCTGACCAGACAATGGTCGGACGTTCCGAGAGGGGCGTCGACAGAGACCTGGTAACCATCGGGATGTGTAGTCAGCAGAAGATCTAATAAGGACAGCATGTGGCTATCCACATCCAGGGGCCGCGTCGGCGACTCAACCAATTGGGACAGACCATACGCCAATGCAAAATTATGCACAGATCGCCCTGCGTAGTCTGTGGTACGTGATCCAAGCCATTCGGCATTGTGCCCGTTGAAATCACCCAAGACTACGATTTCAGCGGAGGGGATCTGAGCAAGCACGTCATCAAATGCCGCTTGAACGCAGCCCATGAGGTGATCCGTTTCTGCGTTACCACTATGGGACCTGTAGACACACGCATAGATGCGGCCGCGGTTCTCTAAATCTACGCGGAGCCAGAGAGTAGACAGGCCCCTACCCTCAAAATTGCCGAGACGGCGACAGCAGATATCCTCCCTAACGTACACACATACCCCGGCATGAGGCATGAAATTATGCTCAATTTTGTACCCGGGGTACGTTAAATATGACGTATCGCTAGGTCGAGATATCTGCGTCTCCGTAAGGAAACACAAGGCCGGCTGCGCCGTCTCAAGGTGGTGGTGGACGGCGTTTAAGTTGGAGTGAATTCCGCGGATGTTACAAAAGTCCACATTAAGCGTGGAGCGGGGTGCCGTGGTTATTAATAGTTAATTAGTCTGCTAAATAAGAAACACACAAAATCACTAATAAAGTACCATGATCTTTCTGTGAGTAGTGAAATACGATCTATCGTATAATCATAATAATATCTACACTTAAAATTAATAATATTCATGCATGCTGTGTTAAAATAATTAATACAATAGAAAACAATACTTGTACGGTTAGATATAATGGCCAATATTGTATGTCATGAAAGTTATTATGAGTGTTTACGGCTGCTAATTAGCATAACTCGTAGCTAAATGTATGTTTGTTGGAACTTCAGTGCCATAACAGCACTGTTATATATTCTAGATAGCAATAATGATTTATATTTTGTCTTTTATCATAATGATTAAATAAGCCAACAAGTCACTGTTTTTCAGGCAATGCGAGCCGATTAGATTCAAATTATGTTTTCAAATTGTAATTAACACTATGCTCTGAAAGAAAAATTATAGAAAAACTAAAAAATATGCTTTTTATAGCAGGCCCAACTACAAGTTAACAATAACTTTAAATATGTAGATTTCATAAGAATGTTAGGACCCCTGAGACTTTTTTGTATCATTCATCTTCTGTATCTATACATATAAAAATGAATTGCTGTTCGTTGGTCTCGCTAAAACTCGAGAACGGCTGGACCGATTTGGCTAATTTTGGTCTTGAATTATTTGTGGAAGTCCAGGGAAGGTTTAAAAGGTGAATAAATATGAAAGTGTTCGGAATTAAATAAAAACAACAATTTTGTTTTTCTTTTGATGTATCCCCCGTCGTCCGATATTTGTTTTGTATGGACATATTTTCTATGAGAGAATTTATTGACGCACGGTTTGACAGTTCTGCTGTGAAACAATTTCATTACAAAAACATGTGCATATTTTACGGAGTAATTCTTGATGACATGAAATATTATTGACAAATTAATAAAAAACATTATTTTATTTATTATATACAGAACAACGTCTGTCGGGTCAACTAGTATTTTATAAATTTCGGGATAAAACTGTGTCATTTTCAACGAAAGGTTTGTGTAAAATTTTATAATTGACAGCTGCCTCGTAAACGTGTATAAGCATAAGAAATAAACTCACATAGAAATATAAAATAATTTGAGTTTTGTTTCATACTGTTATCGTTAGTACGCTTATAACAGCACGCCTAGGCTCAATAATAAAAATAATAGCAGTGCCCGTCATAATCATAGGAAATAATAATTTCCAATCATGGAAAATTTAAAAATTGGTATTGACGAATGTTTTCCTACATAGGAAGACACAATTGATAGACTTTTTTATAATATGATGTTGGAAATTATGGGGTACATTTTTATTTCTTTTTGTCTAATTTCTTTGGACGCTGTGTTTTTTATCTTTTCATCATTCTGATTCGTAGTAGTTATGTCATTTTGTTTGTCATTTGTATATTATATTATAAAAGTATGCATCATAGCAAAAAACATAAGTTTTTCAACAATTTGTTGTAGTTCTAGCAAAGTCTTAGATGATAGAAAAATATAGGTGTGTTTGCGGCAATTTTGAAAATTACGATATTAAACTAAAAATAACAATATTTTTAATCTACACACAGTGTTATGGTGGATATAAACTAAATTTTATTTTTATTCTCTCTTTTCAGCACAGCTTAGGGTGCCCTAATATGTGTTTTTTTCCGAATGACGCTGACAGCTTGAAATAGTTTTTCCAGGCCAACCACTTGTTGTAGGTTCCATGTGTGTCTAAAGCGTAAAGCAAATCCTGTGAGATGCGGACCACGACCTAGCTGTATGCTAGAAGGAAGCGAAAAACGACATTTCAGTCTGATTTAGCACTAATCAACATGTTCTCGGTCGGAAACAAGGGACCTCGCCTTCACCGGCGACGGTGGTGTAATGACCTACATATAATTTTATTAACTAAATTATATTAACATAAGAGGAAGGATCATAGATTTGGTAGTAGTTAGTTATATGGTAGTGTTTTAAATTGACACACTTTTACACAAATTACCTTGCCCCAAACTAGGCATAGCCTGTACTGTGCGTACAAAGACAGTGATAAATTTAATACAATATACTTAAATAAACATCACCCAAGACTTGGAAACAAATATCCATATTCATCATATTATAAATGTTGCAGCTACCGGTATTCGAGCGCAAGACGTTGAAATGCAGCAAGACGGAATTTACATTGTAGTCGTAAATTTGAGTAAGTTGGATTTTAGTCGACTCTGATGAAGTAAGTTGAATAGGTGATGCTTCAAGCCAGCCCACTTTCTAGAGATCTACAAAGTGCAGGTCAGGCCACATATTGACTATTGCTGTCATCTCTGGTCTGGTGCATTCCAGTATCAGTTCGATACATTTGATCGCGTGCAATGCAGAGCAGCTCGAATTGTCGAGGACCCAGTGCTCACCCAGCTGGATCACTTGGCGTTGCGTAGAGAAGTGATTTCATTGTGTGTTGTCTTCTACCGCATTTGTCACGGGGAGTTTTCCGAAGAGCTGTATCACCTGATCCCTGCAATTGAATTCCACCTTCACACGACACGCCATAAATTAGGATATCATTCCCACCATCTGCATGTGTGGTGGTCCTCCACAGTGCGGTTTTCAAGGAGCTTTCTTCCACGTTCTACAAAGCTGTGGAATGAGCTTTCTTGTGCAGTGTTACAGAGACGATTCGACATGGGTACCTTTCAAAAAAGCGCGTACACCTTCCTTAAAGGCCAGCAACGCTCCTGTGATTTCTTTGATGTTGTAAGAGAATGTGGCCGGCGGTGATCACTTAACACCAAATTACGCTCGTTTGTCCTCCTTTTCCATGAAAAAAGGTGATAAACTGCAAAGAAGATCCTGTATATGGGGCCACAGCCCGAGAGTTGAAAAAACATACCAAGATTTACGCGGCATACGTTATCAGTTCAGTTTGTCAGAGCGTGAGCATAATCGGAATGTTGTCGCGCGTTCCAGCCCCGCATCGTTCATAAATTTTGGAACATATTCAATTTGTATCAGAATTGAGAGAGATCACTTACAAATAACAAACTGTTTTCATTTTCATATTTTTTAATTAATCCTTGTTAAAAATACAAAATGCAATACGATGAAGAATAATTTATTTCTTCAAGGCACAAATTTTTCACTTATGAAAGTCAATATTGGTGCCATCGGTTTGAAGGATTACCTTTTATTTTTTCTGCTCGGAACATAATAAAATAATTATTATAATGTTGCCGTACTTATATTACAATTTAGCCTCAACTTAGGCTAATAAGTAATCGTACTTTAACTTAAACTGCTAGACGGATTAAACTAAGAATGAGTCCATTAACACTTTTCTTAATGTATTACGTATGTACTCTATTAAGGGGAAGTCACTATATTCTTGTGTCTATTATGATATCACTATTTTAATACTGTTTTACACTAATTCACTAGAACTCATATGGTTTTGTTCGTCCTTAGTCTTCTTACTATATCAGTGTTGTCAAGGAGCTGGATTGCTTCGACTTTCACGTGATGATGAAGTCTATGTTGAGGAGTTTCAGCGTATATTTATATTACTTTGTGAACGTACTCGATGTTAAGGTTTCGATGGAGGCCTCTGTTTCGAATGTACCAAGGTGCGTTTACAATTTCCCTTATTACTTTATTCTGGAATACCTAATATATTTCTTCACTTAGGTACTAAGTAATTTGTAAACTTATGGAAGTAAATTTTGAAGCCATTGGTACAAGGGACTAAGGCCGAAATATAAAGGTGTAGAATTAATAAGCGAAAAGGCTACGTGTAGCATTGCTTAAGATCGATAAAGTTTGGCAGAAATCCAGGTATGTAGAAGGAAATATGTTTACCGGTCGGCTGACTGGCGTTTCATTGTTTTCACCAAACTGCAGATGACGCAAACAGGTAACAGAAAATGAAGAAATAAACTTATTCGTTCGACTGCTTTATTGGTCTTTGTATGAATTTGCAGACTTATTGATCACTAAAATACGGTTAAGCCGATGAGATTTGAACTTGTTTCGGAATTTGAACTGAACTGGCTATTGTTATTTTTGATCCTCGTTAGTAAATCATTAGTATGACCTGTCTGATTCAAATTCAAATTTAAATATTTTTATTCAAAATAGGATTTAAAATCACTTATTGAACGTCAAAAACTACCATCCACCGATTTCGACTAGAATCGAAATAATACAACATGTTTTATCTGAATTCGTAATATTCATAACGAATTTTCATTATCTTAATTCATAGTATTTATACATTATCTTAATTCATAGTACCTACTTATCATGAGTGTAGACTATTCATATATTATATTAGTTCGTAGTATTCATCATAAGTACTTTATTATTAAATTATCTTCAATTATAGTATAAATACTATAAATACTACAAGATAAACTTGACCAGATCGTCGGTCCATCTTGGCCTACCAACGCTGCGTCTTCCGTTACGTGTGCGCCATTCGAGGACTTTACTGCCCCAACGGCCATCTGTCCGTTCAACTATGTGCCCTGCCCACTGCAATTCAGTTTCGCAATCATTTGGCCTATGTCGGTAACTTTGGTTCTCCTATAGATCTCCCTCATTTCTGATTCGATCTCGCAGGGAAACTCCGAGCACTGTCCTCTCCATTGCCCTCCGAGCGACCATGAGCTTTCTCATTAGACCCATACGTAGCAACCACGTCTGCCTACCGTAAGTCTTCACTGGCAACACACACTGGTTGAAAACCTTCGTCTTCAGATACTGTGGTATTTGAGACGAGAAGCCCATCCGAGTTGGATTCCACGAGTGACCTCTTTCGTGAATACGATGGATGAGGGCAGCGCAGGACCAATCGTCATGGAGATTTTTGGGGGAGGATAGCAGTGGACGTCTTCCGGCTGATAATGAAAATAAAATAGTATTTATCATGATTCTAATAGTTTAACAGTATCTTAATTCGTAATACCTACTTATCATGAGTGTATACTATTTATATATTATATTAGTTCGTAGTATTCATCATGAGTATATTATATTCAGAGACACTGTGCATAGGTAAAGATGTAAGCCGAACAATTATTAGCGACTATAAAAATATATTATAAGTAATTATATAATTAAATATTATAATAAATTACTTAAGCTAATCACAATCACTAAACAGGATATCCGTCAATAGAGCTAAGAACCTGTTCATGAAATCGTAAGGCTTTGTAATAAATTACCAAATGATTTAAAAGGTTAATTTCCTAAATTCCATTATAATTAACATTAACTAAGAATACTTAGTGTTTGATGGCAAAACTTTTAGGTGGGGTCTAATTAAATCCGTCCTATAAATAAACTACAGCGATTAATAGCTGGTGGCGCCAGTTGAGCTTTCAATGAAATATTGTTCCGTATTTGTTACTACCCCATTTGTTGGTACATTGGAATTATAAAGGCTTACTAGCTGTGTTTATCCTCATACCAATATCAACCCATACATGCAAATGTCGACCGCTTTTTAGGAAAAAACTTCTTAAGATGACTCTACATTAATCGTGATTAATACTTATTTTAACTTCAAAGAAAAATTTAGTCTTATTAAGTACAATATGTTTTTTTTTTTTCAAAATAAAATAATATAACTTAACACTGAAGCATGATTTTTAAATTTGCACTATTTTTTGTTGGTGAAAAAAATTATTTTCAATCTGACAGACTTTATTTTAATTTATAATATCGAAGTAGGTACATACTGGATAATTATTTTTGGAATATAATTTGCGTCATTGTGGAATTTAATAATATTACCATTATATATACAAATGATTTAATTTTAATTAAGTTTTCTTTAGTGTTAATTCCGCCAATATTTGTTTTTAAAACAATTCGACACATGTTTCGCCTCTACACGAGGCATCCTCACGACGTGTTGTCTCGCCAAAATCTGGCACGAGATTTTGCCAGATCGATTAAAAACAAATATTGGCGGAATTAACACTAAAGAAAACTTAAATCATTTGTATAATTATGGATTTCCGCAAAGTAACGCCTAATTCAATATATTACCATTATATTAAAAAGTTATTTCTAATAATTATCGCTTTCTTGTATAAACGTACTAGCTTTTACCCGCGACTTCGTCCACTTTGAATAGTAACTTTCGGATTTTTTTTCATCTCTTAGGATACTTTCCAAATAATACACATACAATCTGCTCTTTCCACTGCTGGCAGCGCTCTTCTGTGATACAGCGGATATCCCTTGTCATTGTGGACAGTCTCCTAAATAGTATTTCCCTGTGAACTTCACTCTCCTATTTCATCCCTATGTAGATCAAAAATGCTCGTACAAATATTTATAAATTATTTCTTATCAAGTGCCTAAATACAAAGTTTCATGGTTTTATCTTCGATAATTACGAATTTCCAAACAAACTGCCATCCCCTATTTCAACCCCACCACTTATTTTTCTATCCAAATAGGTTCGTTGATTAAGGCGTGAAAGCGTTACAAACAAACTTACATTCACATTTATACTATAATATAAGGAATTGAATAGAATAAGGGATAACTTGTAAAGTACGCTGTAACTTGATCTATCTTAGGCTTTTGTAAATGAGAGAATTAAGTTAGGAGGTAAAAAAAGATATAACGTGTTTTCCCAAAAATTACAAAATGTTACAATAATTTAACAATTTAACAGTTGGAAAATTACTTTGATTATATTGCAAACTAGCTTCCCGTGTTCATCTTCCCCGTTACTTCGTCCGCATACACACAGCACTGAGCACGTAGTAGCGGAAGTTCAAATTTTTTTTTAAATAAAAGTTTATTTATAATATTTAAGCTGACGCGAAACTTCACCAGGGGATAGCGTAGTTTCCCTGTAACGATAGAATTTTTCAAATTGGTTCAGTATTTTCGAAGCCCATTTAATGCAAGCAAACAATCAATTCTCTCCTCTTTATAATATAAGTATAAAATCCCTACAATTGTCACATTTTAACCAAGAGATAACATGATAATATATTAGCGATCCATTAATTATCAAGTCTTAAGAAAGTCTTTTTTTTTAATCTTCCGTAGCTTAAAAACAAAGAGAACAAATAATAACTCAAAATTCAAAGAACCTTTTGAGACGTATTTTTTAAAGACTTCAAATATTACTAATGTAAATTGCGTTTCGCCTCGGCACTACAACATAAATCTTAAAGCAATATCTTCTCTTGTCATACCAGTGGCTTGTTTTATTAACTAAAAACAAATTTAGATGCGTAATACCTACTTATCATGAGTGTATACTATTTATATATTATATTAGTTCGTAGTATTCATCATGAGTATATTATATTCAGAGACACTGTGCATAGGTAAAGATGTAAGCCGAACAATTATTAGCGACTATAAAAATATATTATAAGTAATTATATAATTAAATATTATAATAAATTACTTAAGCTAATCACAATCACTAAACAGGATATCCGTCAATAGAGCTAAGAACCTGTTCATGAAATCGTAAGGCTTTGTAATAAATTACCAAATGATTTAAAAGGTTAATTTCCTAAATTCCATTATAATTAACATTAACTAAGAATACTTAGTGTTTGATGGCAAAACTTTTAGGTGGGGTCTAATTAAATCCGTCCTATAAATAAACTACAGCGATTAATAGCTGGTGGCGCCAGTTGAGCTTTCAATGAAATATTGTTCCGTATTTGTTACTACCCCATTTGTTGGTACATTGGAATTATAAAGGCTTACTAGCTGTGTTTATCCTCATACCAATATCAACCCATACATGCAAATGTCGACCGCTTTTTAGGAAAAAACTTCTTAAGATGACTCTACATTAATCGTGATTAATACTTATTTTAACTTCAAAGAAAAATTTAGTCTTATTAAGTACAATATGTTTTTTTTTTTTCAAAATAAAATAATATAACTTAACACTGAAGCATGATTTTTAAATTTGCACTATTTTTTGTTGGTGAAAAAAATTATTTTCAATCTGACAGACTTTATTTTAATTTATAATATCGAAGTAGGTACATACTGGATAATTATTTTTGGAATATAATTTGCGTCATTGTGGAATTTAATAATATTACCATTATATATACAAATGATTTAATTTTAATTAAGTTTTCTTTAGTGTTAATTCCGCCAATATTTGTTTTTAAAACAATTCGACACATGTTTCGCCTCTACACGAGGCATCCTCACGACGTGTTGTCTCGCCAAAATCTGGCACGAGATTTTGCCAGATCGATTAAAAACAAATATTGGCGGAATTAACACTAAAGAAAACTTAAATCATTTGTATAATTATGGATTTCCGCAAAGTAACGCCTAATTCAATATATTACCATTATATTAAAAAGTTATTTCTAATAATTATCGCTTTCTTGTATAAACGTACTAGCTTTTACCCGCGACTTCGTCCACTTTGAATAGTAACTTTCGGATTTTTTTTCATCTCTTAGGATACTTTCCAAATAATACACATACAATCTGCTCTTTCCACTGCTGGCAGCGCTCTTCTGTGATACAGCGGATATCCCTTGTCATTGTGGACAGTCTCCTAAATAGTATTTCCCTGTGAACTTCACTCTCCTATTTCATCCCTATGTAGATCAAAAATGCTCGTACAAATATTTATAAATTATTTCTTATCAAGTGCCTAAATACAAAGTTTCATGGTTTTATCTTCGATAATTACGAATTTCCAAACAAACTGCCATCCCCTATTTCAACCCCACCACTTATTTTTCTATCCAAATAGGTTCGTTGATTAAGGCGTGAAAGCGTTACAAACAAACTTACATTCACATTTATACTATAATATAAGGAATTGAATAGAATAAGGGATAACTTGTAAAGTACGCTGTAACTTGATCTATCTTAGGCTTTTGTAAATGAGAGAATTAAGTTAGGAGGTAAAAAAAGATATAACGTGTTTTCCCAAAAATTACAAAATGTTACAATAATTTAACAATTTAACAGTTGGAAAATTACTTTGATTATATTGCAAACTAGCTTCCCGTGTTCATCTTCCCCGTTACTTCGTCCGCATACACACAGCACTGAGCACGTAGTAGCGGAAGTTCAAATTTTTTTTTAAATAAAAGTTTATTTATAATATTTAAGCTGACGCGAAACTTCACCAGGGGATAGCGTAGTTTCCCTGTAACGATAGAATTTTTCAAATTGGTTCAGTATTTTCGAAGCCCATTTAATGCAAGCAAACAATCAATTCTCTCCTCTTTATAATATAAGTATAAAATCCCTACAATTGTCACATTTTAACCAAGAGATAACATGATAATATATTAGCGATCCATTAATTATCAAGTCTTAAGAAAGTCTTTTTTTTTAATCTTCCGTAGCTTAAAAACAAAGAGAACAAATAATAACTCAAAATTCAAAGAACCTTTTGAGACGTATTTTTTAAAGACTTCAAATATTACTAATGTAAATTGCGTTTCGCCTCGGCACTACAACATAAATCTTAAAGCAATATCTTCTCTTGTCATACCAGTGGCTTGTTTTATTAACTAAAAACAAATTTAGATGCAAGGCAACGAGCCAAAGGAGATACTGTCGTGCCGTGATCCCCATGAGAATAAACTTGGCATCATTCTGGGTATAGTTTAAATTCAACTTTTATCCAATTTAGGCAGCAAGCGTCTTACACGTAAAATATTGCGGGCATTTTGGTAAGATCCTACATTTCCGTTATGACTGTAACGTGCTTAAGTACTGTCTGGTTAGATGTTGGATACAATTAGGGGCTTTAATAAATGGTGATCTGAAATTCAGATTGCCGAGCCGCAAGTTAATTCTTAATTTTAATATTAGTGTTCGTGGAATTTTGAATTTCTTATTATTTTGAGTTGAAATTTATTTTATTAAAGTATACATTTTTATAATTTTAACTTTACAAGCAGTTGAAATCTTAAGGGGATTCCCACATGGTCAAATAACTTGACTGCAAGCACGTATTTTTGTTTGGTTTGCTCAAGCAGTTTGATGCAACTGTGGAGAAGGTTCAAACCTTTTTGAGGCAAGCATTTCTCATTTCTCATGTCAAGCAGTCGAATAAGGCTAAGAATATAAGATCACATCGATCGCGAGCACAAGTGAATGATTTTTTTATCTAGTGAAGGAAGGAAGCTTTTTAAAGTACGTCACTCGAGCTTCAAATATTATCGTATCCGTTGTGGACTATACAGTTTATCACGTTGTATGAGAAAATATATAATATAATATGTAATTTTACATATATATATGTCATAGTTAATAATGTAGAGCCACGAGCGAGTACGAAGAAGTGTCGCTACACGTCTTGGCTCGGGTGTAATAGGCGTGATCGGGTTCTGGGCGAGCGCTGAGCAGTCACTCAGGGAGAAGCAGTTGTGTTGCACGCGCATGCCGGGAACGCCTCCTTCTTAAAATGTATTATCATAAGACTTGGTGATGTATTACAACTATTACTTTTGTACAACGTAGGAAAGTTTCAGACCTTGTCTTTTTACACAAACTGATTCGTGGCCACATAGACTATTCTCTATTATTAAGTAAAATTGGCTGTCCCACAGCACTGCAGTCGTATTATTAATTAGAAAACATTCAGTTTACCCACATCTCGCACAAAGTATGGTCAACATTCTAGTTTATATCGCATTTCTTCTCTGTATAATGAAGTATGTCAGAAGGTAGACATATTCAATCAGTCAGTCCCTAGGCTCAGAATACTTCTGCTAGAAAAAGCGGATTATTGGTGACTGTGGGGTTGAATTGTGTTCATCTATAGCTTAAGTTATTGTGTTTAGTTTTATATAAAATCTAGAACACATTTAAAAGTATGCTAGGTTCACATCCAGAAGGAGGTACTCGCCCCTATATCTTAACGTATTTTTCAGTTTTATACAATATTTAGAGTGTATCCCGTGTAGTGAACCTAATAAAAAAAATACAATTGTAATGTTTATAAGAATGTGTTCTACTTGCTGTCATTTAACATGACACCCACAAAAAAAATGGACAACAAAAGAGACCCTGATCCAATTTTGCACCGTCATATAATATATACTCATGAAGTAGTATAACATTTATTTATTTACATACCTACAGTTAGTAACAATAAGAAACAGAAACAATAAGAAGTTTTAAATGTTTTTAAATGAACAATAATGGAAATTATGGTAGTTATCGAAGTAAGCACGGTAACAACTTTATTACTTCCTTCCGATAAAAAATACAGGAATAGATTAAATAATTCTTTGAAGATTTATGAATGTACTTGCATTTTGCAAAGTATGAAATTGTCATATTATGCTATATTGTATTGTTGAAGTGATGTGGATAAACAAAACACCACGTAAAAAAAACTGAATTCAAAAACTAAAGTTATGGGGCAGTGCGGCCGATATTAATACTATCTTTGTGCTGCAGAAGAGGGCTATTCGCGCGATTTATAACCTAGGTCCTAAAGAATCATTAAGAGAAAATTTTAAAGAAATAAACATTTTGACTGTTGCTTCTCAATACATTTTTGATAATGTTTTGTATGTTCATAAGCACATTGAGGAATTTTCTAGAAACTGTGACATTCATAATGTTAACACGAGGAACAAACATAAACTTGTTATGCCTACTACTCGGTTGGGTCGAGTTAGTAAGTCTTTTGTTGGGCGATGTATATGCTTCTACAATATGATCCCAGAAAATGTACAAAACAAATGTGTTACGAAATTTAAAAGAATTATTAAAAAACGTTTGTGTGGGAAAGGTTATTATAGCATAAACGATTTTCTTAATGACACCACGGACTGGGATTAAAGCGAACACCCTCAGGCTCTTTAATTATTAATGTTTATTGTACGATATTACATTGTAATCCATATTTTATATATATAAAAAAAACCCGAGTTTCTTGCGCCCATTCTTCTCAGGTCTGAGGCAGTCTCTTTTGAATGGGTGGTAGATTTTGACGTTCAATAAGTGATTCGTTCAACATTTGAATTTCAGCGTTCAATATTTGAATTTGAATTTGAATTTGAATTTGAATTTGAATTTGAATTTGAATTTGAATTTGAATTTGAATTTGAATTTGAATTTGAATTTGAATTTGAATTTGAATTTGAATTTGAATTTGAATTTGAATTTGAATTTGAATTTGAATTTGAATTTGAATTTGAATTTGAATTTGAATTTGAATTTGAATTTGAATTTGAATTTGAATTTGAATTTGAATTTGAATTTGAATTTGAATTTGAATTTGAATTTGAATTTGAATTTGAATTTGAATTTGAATTTGAATTTGAATTTGAATTTGAATTTGAATTTAAATTTGAATTTGAATTTGAATTTGAATTTGAATTTGAATTTGAATTTGAATTTAAAAATGTAAAAAAGAACTTTATAAGAATTTAATTTAATACACATCATATGCAAACCTTTACCAGTGTGTGTCAGTTAACAATAATAATACATAATTAACCTGAATGAGAACTCTTAAAAAAATCGTACACAAACTATAATTACATCATCCACGTAAACAAAACTTTTTTTTAAAAAATGTTCATTAAATTAAAAGTATGGGCCAAACTATGTATTTTTTATGGGACCAAATGGCATCTATTCTGCATCGAACTAAAGAAAAGTCACGTAAATGAGGTAACAATCGGCGTAAATACATAAAAAAAATACCTATCGAATTGAGAACCTCCTCTTTTTGAAACTAACTTACTAACTAACTTTTGGTTGAAAATACTAACTGTGTGTCACATTTTAGTGACCGATACAACTTTCGACAGGTTGCCTAAGCCATATATAGCATTTATTTACTTTTAAATTATATTAAAGATGTAGTGTTAACCGGTGCACGATTTACAGTACCTAAAGTACAGCTGTACCAGTTTCCGGAACTGCAGTGCTTCGAAGCGCTAGCCCGCGAGAACATTGATGGGGAAATTCTAACCCTGAGGGAACACCTCCTCACAGGTCTGCATGACTAGAATTACTCCATGGGAGGCACTCCCCATGGTTAAACATTGAGACCAACACTTAAGCCACGGTTAATTGGTGACACTTTCTTCTTTTGTCAGTGTTTTTTTATATTCGTTAATCGCCTAATTGAAAATATTAATGTTTTTTCTTCTTTATTTTTCACAATAAAAAAATATACGAGAGAAAATACATACAAAGTCATAGTATTTTCTTTGATTAACGCGAGTGTTACACATTTAAATAAAACACTTTTAAATGATTAAAACGCGTGTAATTGTAACGGTTTTACATTAGGTGTTTGCGTAAAAGTTACATTTTTATTTTAGTTAACCCGACGTTTCAAGACCTTTCCAGATCTCGTTTTCAGGGGGACTGCAGATGAAGTGAGTCAAAGATAGTATTTGTCATAGTTGTCATTATGAAGTTTAGCGCCATTTATTTCCTCGGAGGTGGTATTTGCTGTACATAGATGGTAGATAGCAATTAAAATTACACACGTTTTAATCCTTTAAAAGTGACTATTCATATAAAGTCACCCAAAAGAAACCATGTAAGGTTTATACTTATTATTAAAAATTATATAGTTAGTTCACTAGCTACAGAACGATATTATAGTCTGTCCAACCTTGTTGGTCATCGAAACTTTAAATAACAATATCCACATTACAAATTCGAATCACTTCTGAACTCTAGGGATTAAAAATCCGATTTTGTTCCTGTTTACTAACTAGATATTGTTTAATATAAGTTAATATATTGCTTAATAAACTTAATGAAAATATATAGAATTGAATTATCTTATTTTTATTATACAAAACTAAAATACACAAGATTATATCTTGTTGATTAGCATTGAAGAATTTTCCCATGGAAAGAGTGCGTGCTTCTTTTGTTAACTGACCTCAAGATTTAAAGGACTATTTTGTATCGAATGAGGGCCACCTCGAATAAGATTTATGTAGTTTAAATTATTTTATATTTAAGTAAAGGTTAGTGTCGAGGACCGGAGGCCATACCCCCCCCCCCATAATTATGACAGCGGTGCTCAAAGAGATTTACCCCAGGAGGGTACCGGCTGTACCAGAGAATCCCTACCCGAGCATTCTTGCTCGGGCTGCCTGTCGTATTCTGGGGAGGGCACAGAACCGCGCATGACCGAGGCAGTAACACCACGGCAACCCGCTCCATGCTCACGTGGACTTTTTCAATATCAGGGGAATTCACTCCAATTTAAACGCCGTCCACCACCACCTTGAGACGGCGCAGCCGGCCTTGTGTTCCCTTACTCGGATTATGGGCGGCGGTGATCACTTAACACCAGGTGACCCGTACGCTCGTTTGTCCTCATATTCCATAAAAAAAAGTAATAAATGTTATTTTCAATAGAATTTTTTTTCCTTTGTTGTAACAAAGGAAAAAAAAATCTATGTATATTCTTGCCATAAGTACTGTAGTACTTATGGCAAGATTTGGTATTTAATACAATCGTTGTGACATTTGCTAGAGATTTACATACATATAAAAAAGTAATTTATTGTACAAATAAAATTTACAAAGCAAATTTTATGGACAGACGGGATACATCCCAGCGCTTTAACCACTAAGCCAACAGCCCAAATGACGAATTACCCATAAATTTTGGTATGTTTGTTCTAATCTCGAGTTGGTGAGTAGAGCGGTAGTTGATGGTTTGGTTAAGTGGTTAAAGCGCTGGGGTGTATATCGAGAGGCGTGGGTTCGATTTATGCGTATCTCATAAAAACTTTAACGGCCTTACAAATAAACTTGACATAAAGATATACCTTAGAATAAACAAAGAAAATACACAGTGTTGACTATATGGCTGACAACACTGTCAATACAATGATAATTCTGATGTTTTCCGTATGTCGAGCAGCCTTAAAAATAAACGCGGGAAACGTTAAACATCTGAATAAACAAATCAAAAGCAATATGTCTATTTGTAAACATTTTGCATATTCTTAGTATATGCTTAATTATAACTTTATGCCTATTTTATTTGTAAGGCCGTAAATATTTTGACATTTTGTATATATAATAATTCTAGAAGTGAGTGAAGTGATTCTAGAAGTGACGAGACGAGCAGGACGTTCAGCTGATACGCCCTGCCCATTACAAAAAACCAAAAATTCTGATCGGCACCACAATTGAGCTCGTCACCTTGAGACATAAGATGTTAAGTCTCATTTACCAAGTAATTTCACCGTTTCCAGTTTTGGATAAATTAGTTTCTCGGCTTGAGCTAGTAAGAAATTGAAATAAAGATGAAAATCCCAAAAATAAGGTCTCGTTTTGTCAATAAAACACCAACTTACAAGCACGCCTTACAAATTTTATGCCGGCCATTACGTCCGTACTTGTACACATTTTTACGCTACGCATCGCCATTAAGGACCATGATAGGCCGCCCCTGCCATAGAGCAAATGTATCAGTTGGATTTTGCAAATAAACGGATAGTAATTTTTTTTGGTAGAAGACAACAAACGAGCGTACGTATAACCTAATGTTAAGTGATCACTGCTGCCCATATACTCTTGTAACACCAGAGGGATCAAAGGAGCATTGCCGTACTTTTAGAAATGTGTACGCATCGTAGTTTGTTTAAGAGTACCCAATATGAGATTCTCCGCTTAAGCCTAAAGTTAAATTTATTTGCTTTAAAGATAAATGCAGGATTAATAAATTGTGTTAATTTACTGAAATAAAAATTAAGTAATTCAGTTGTGTAATACAGGTTATAATCCTTTAATTTATATTTATTTTACGATATTTTTAATAAAATACAATAATTAGCTAATAAATATCTATTACGTCTCCTGTGACAATGTTTTTTATATTTCCAAAAAAAATTTTTTCAGTAAAACGTTTCAATTTAAACGTAAATATCTTTGCAATAAATTTATTTAAAAACTTATATCTTTATTATATATATTAACTTTTTATTAAGTTATTATTATTATTGAGCAAGATTTCCAATCCTTAGGAACGACGATGAGGCACATTGATGGGGCCAAGGTCCAATAGGTTCTAGCGCAATGATTGTAGTATTCTCTTCTTATAGAATCATTTTGGTGCACAATAATCAAAACGAGATTTTGGAAAGTATGTATTGTCGTACTCTAAAATATGTTTTAATAAGACTTCAAAAATGGTGTAAACTATTAGCATATATTTCATTTCTTTTTAATTAGAACTGACGCAATTCAGTCACACAAATAAGTGTCTGAAGACAAAGGTTTTTCATCAATGTGTGTTGCCAGAGATGACATACGGAACACAGACGTGGTCGCTAACTATGGGCCTTATAGGGTAGCTCATTGTCAGTGGGCATTGGAGAGGGTTATGCTCAGAGTTTCCCTGCGAGATCGAATCAGAAATCAGGAAGTCCGTAGGAGAACCAAAGCTACCCAGCCCAGATGGTTGCGAAACTGAAGTGGCAGTGGGCAGGGCACATAGCTCGACAGTTAGATGGCCGTTGGGGCAGTAAAGTCCTCGAATGGCGACCATGTACCGGAAGAAGTAGTGTTTATAGGCAGGATGGAGCGATGATATGGTCAATATCGCCAGAATAGGTTGGATGAGGGCAGCGCAGGACCGATCGTCATGACGATCTTTGGGGAAGGCCTTAGTCCAGAAGTGGACGTCTTCCGGCTAAATAATGATGATAAATAAACACCGTTTGAAATAAACATTCATATTTATCATTTACAGAATTGTATCTAAGGGGATTCGTACCCGGGCTTCTAATTTAGTAGTCCAGGTCACTAGCAACTCAGGGCCAAGAAGTAAAGCTTATTCCGCGTGGACTTAACTCTGTCTTCGCCTATGCATTTTTTAAGTAAACGTTTTGATACTCACAAAATAGAGTTCATATTTCAGAAATACTACTTATATTCCAATAAAAAACGGCAATGGGACGAATAAAAAAAACTTCTTTCTATCTTTTATATACTACTAGTTTAATTATGAAATATGCAAATACCTTTGATGTACAATGGAAAGGTTAATCTAGGATTTTATTATATTATTATATATGGATTAACATGCTGTTAAACTTATACTATGACCTTCAGTAGATAAAACTTGACTGTGGCTTGCATATTTCATACCAAATGAACTGAGTAAAGGTTCTAATGCTTTTCCATTTCGCTAAATGCAACAAAGGGATAAATGTTATGTTGTAATATGTTAGAAGTTCTTTATATTTCTTAATTTACGGAATGAGGTTTTTGGATGGGTCTGTTTCTGCAAGCTTGAACTCAAGTCCTGAATAGTTAATAGAATAATAATTATGCACGACATTTACTTATTCTTTAATTTTATGCTATAATTTTTATGTCAGTTGTTTACAACTCTGAAATTTATTTCAGAGTTAATTTCTCCTTTGATTTTTCAAAATTCTTACTCTTAATCCCGAAAGTGACCATGAAATATATATTGCAAGTTCTTACTCTTAAAAATTCAGTCAGTTATTGTGGCTGTAATATTACTCTATCTGTTAAACATTAAATACATCATAATTAACCTTTTAACTAAAAGTGTCGTATAAATTGTTGGAAACTTCACTGGTGAAAGTGTAAGTTTTAAGATTTGTTAATATTTAAGCATCATAATACTGTTTGTTTCCTATACATGAATAAATAAATAAATAAATAAATAATATTCTCCAATTATTTTATGAATATACATTGTATATTATCATTTTGGCGCCAACCTGTGCTTAATATTCTTGTGATATTAAATAGATAAATAAATAATAATAAAAAATATATAGCAGACCGCGAATGTGTCTAAATAAATAAAGTGTAGATATATTATTCGAATAAAAAAAAATATTTCCTATTTTAGTTACCATGAACCTATAGTTTCTAATTTAGATTGTAATAATTTTAATGATAATGATGATGAAACAAGGGTTGTGGAAATTGTTAGCGATGATTCATAAAAGAATATTATATGTATTTTAAAGTATAAAGTATTTTTTGATATTTAATAACATACAATTCATAAATAAAATGCACCTAATAACCTCAGGATCCATCTAAGAAATGTCTAACGCGCCAAAATAAGTTTTTACTTCTGTCGGCAGTTCTGGAGTGCAACCCATTTTTTTTTTAATTCTTTTAAGTGTTAGGTAACAATCAAATATTACAATTTATTATTATTTTATTTATGGTAGTTTACAGGTATCCATAAATTTTATTTAAATTTGAGCGACACATTAAAATGATGAAAAAAAAACTAATTTGCTGTGATTGAAGATGAAATTAAGTATGCAGGAAAATGCAATTTATTTTTACTCTTCATCGGACAGATTTTTGTCGAATATTTGGATACCGGTCTACTGATAGGATCGACATTACTTAACGGCATTACTTGTGACAGAAAAGGACCTTGTCGTGTAGTATTAGTACTAAAAAGTGCATAAAAAGTTGATAATTCATGTCTGATAGTTTTTCAAATCTTAAATGTAGCAAACGTGTAGTAGACATTACAAAATAATACAAGAAGGCGACTTTTATGTAACATATAGTCACGCCATTATTCGACAAAACCGTAGAAACGTGGTCGTAAAATCTAGATCCTTCTGGAAATATATCGTAGTTACATTTATTTTCCTTACAATTTCTGTTAAACATGTGAATACTTTTTTGTATTTTAGTGATTTTTTTATTAAAAAAAAAGTAGTACCATAAAATTTTATAGATTTTATGTTACCAAAGCTACGAATAAAACAGATCTAGAATTGTCTGTGGGTGTCATGTCGATATCGTTATATACAAAAGCAGCATAAACAGAAGGTATACCTTCTGTTTCTGCTGCTTTTATCTCTGTTGTCTCATTTTTGCGGCCTTAATAGTATTTCTCTATATTATCTGATTTTGTATTATGCTTGTCCTAGTGATAATAATAATAATATTGACACACTTTTTACACAAATTATCTTGCCCCAAGTTAAGCATATATAGCCTGTGTTATGGGTAACAAGACAATGATATATTTAATACAATATACTTACTTAAACATACATAAAGTCATATAAACATACATAAATACATTTAAACATCCATGACTAGGAAACAAAAATATCTATATTCATCATATAAATGCTTGCACCTACCGGGATTCGAACCCGGGACTTCAGTGATTGCCATGGTTTACATTTATTTTTATTTATTTATTTAATAGGAAGCCCGCGTTGTATACAATGTGTTGCATTATGGTATATTTACACATTAATTACTTATATTTTTCAACATCGTATACCCCATTTACGGGCTAACTCTACATGCAATTAATTAATTAAATTACAAGTACTTAATAACATTATTAACATAAGACAATTTCCTTGTTTACTTACTATCTAAATTACTCTAGAAAGTAGTTAAAAACCTACACTAGAATATAAAAAACTTATAACTATAAACAAAACAACTAAATTTATTATATTATTATATAATTATATAGATAAACTAAATTTATAATACAGCATCTATTATTAAATACGAAAAAGCGAAAGATATTATTTAATTAA
This sequence comes from Leptidea sinapis, assembly GCF_905404315.1. Taxonomy (NCBI): domain Eukaryota; kingdom Metazoa; phylum Arthropoda; class Insecta; order Lepidoptera; family Pieridae; genus Leptidea; species Leptidea sinapis. The sequence continues at coordinate 8,235,092 of NC_066286.1, read as the reverse complement.
ATGATTTTTAATTATGCGCTTGAAAATCAATGCAGAGTTCCAAAACATGTCCAATTCTGCTACATATGTGAGTAGAAGGAGTTGGTAATTTAAACGAACTTAATAAAATTTAAATATCTGTATTTTACAGTTTCCACTAATAATTATAATAATAACTGACTCAATACAATTTGGGCAGCGTTACCCCTTAGAATTCACAATAATTAATGTCTACTCGGGCTTTTTTTTCCCCAAACAAAGGGAAAGGGTTTACCCTCCGGAATAACGACGGGAGGGAAGTGGTGAATGCTCATGCATATCAACGCAGCCTAAGTCTGCGTTGGTTATGTGGGACTCACGTAAAACCTAGGTGCCTACCCACTAAACACCACCTAAGGTTGGTTTAGGTCAGGTGCCCTCTAAGCCTTCATCGAAGGCGACCTTCTCTTGGGGAGAGAGAGGCGCAAGCGGCACTATCTATGCAGTATCCGCTGAGATACAGTCTACTCGGACTTAGCGCTCTGGCTTATAAAGGGTACGACCGTCTACCATGATGATGCTACCAACTGTACATGAATCAAGTTAACAAAAGATCTGAATAGTATATGCTATCATAGTTATTTCTAATTAAAGTAATATTCAAATTCAAATATTTTTATTCAAAATAGCATTCAAAATCACTTATTGAACGTCAAAAACTCCCACCCATTCAAACGAGACTGCCTCAGACCTGAGAAGAATGGGCGCAAGAAACTCAGCGGGCTTTTCTTTTTAAATATAAAAATATGGATTACAATGTGATATCGTACAATAAACATTTATAATTAAAAAACCTGAGGGTGTTCACTTTATTCCCAGTCCGTGGAGTCATTAAGAAAATCGTTTATGCTATATTAACCTTTCCCACACAAACGTTTTTTAACAATTCTTTTAAATTTCGTAATACATTTGTTTTGTACATTTTCTGGGATCATATTGTAGAAGCATATACATCGCCCAACAAAAGACTCACAAACACGAGCCAACCGAGTAGTAGGCTTAACAAGTTTATGATTGTTCCTCGTGTTAACATTATGAATGTCTCAAGTAAGTTATTATAACTAAAATATAATAAAGCATTATAATATAATCTATACTAATATATAAACCTGCAGTGTTTGTTTGTTTGTTTGAACGCGCTAATCTCTGGTACTACTGGTCCGATTTGAATGATTCTTTCAGTGATGGGTAGTCCATTTATCGAGGAAGGCTATAGGCTATGTTTTTTTTTTTCAAAATTAGGGATCCGTAATAAAATTGCTATTTTGTAACACAAGGTGTAAAATCGAAAACCTATTTTTGCGTGCGCTGCAAAAACTATTGACAATAGAACAAAATGATGTATACAGGCTATAATATAGGCAATATTTAATTACTTATAAAACTATCGCGTGAATTATACTTAATATGGCAAAACAACGTTTGCCGGGTCAGCTAGTAATAATATAATATGGTAATTTTATAAAATAACATTACTAACACAGTAAGTAGTTAAATAAATGTAATTAAGTATTAATTGGGATATATGTTGGTAACCCTTGTTAACACATCAACTCAAATCAAATGATGGTGGTTGCTTGCGGCTTTGCCCACATACATTTTGTTTAATGTGTTTTGCTTATTCATTTTATAAAAAATTAATGTAGCCTCAGTTATTCCCATGTTCTATCTACCAGTGTAATAATAATAATTCAACATAACTACAGTGATCATATCTTTGTTTATTCACTACACCGCTTTGTCTATTTATCAGATTACTTATAAGTCGGTTTGGCAACCTTCAATTCCATAGTTCGGTTTGAGTTTAAAATAAAACTGTTTCTAGTACGTAATGAGGTAGCGTTAGCTTAATAGTAATTAAAAAGGTTTTTACTACAATATATTGGCATATAGCAGTATCTATAGAACTTCTACAACTCTTTTCACAATAAAATCAAACATCATAATATAGTTGTTTTGCACTTTCGCTTAACAGAACTTACGAATATGAACTAACATATTTTTTATGACAATAAGGGACTATATGAGGTGTACGTTCAGTTGATGGTAATTGATATGCCCTGCCCATTACAATGTAGTGCCACTCGGATTCTTAAAAAATCCAAATTTTCTGGTGACCACTACAATTGCGCTCGTCTCCTTGGGACATACGATTTTAAGTCTCATTTGCCCAGTAATTTCACTGGCTACGGCGCCCTTCTGGCTGAAACACAAGAATGCTTACACATTACTTCTTCACGGCAGAAATGGGCGCCGTTGTGGTACCCACAATCTAGCCGGCATCATGTGCAAAGGAGCCTTCCACTGGTAAAATTGTTTGATTTTGCATGTTTGAAGTTTATTTTTCCAATAAGCTAGCCTCTGACGATTCATTATATTATATTTATAATCGATTAGCCCTCAAATTAAATCATCAATAAACGTCGCTGTAATCAAAATTTTGCCTAGAACCACGTGGAAGCTGTTAACTAAGTAAACGAAAAAAGTATGTGTGTGTAACCTTTACGCGGTATAGAAATAAAACTTAATAATAATGAACTTTAGGAATAATTAACAGATACATAAACATAATAAAATATATAAACATTATAAGAAGCCGTGTTGCCAACTAACCACTCACGTATTACTGAAGAGCTAAGAGCATTGTTAGATTTTTTTTCTCGGAAACGCTGACGATATACCTACGTCTTTGAGCAAAGTTGGCATTTTCTCTACCTAAAATAAAAAATGCCTTTATTAATATATATTGATATTATTTTATCAAGTGAGATTTTACATATTTTTTTACAAAGAATGCTATAATGTTATGTTTCGATATTATTATTCATCAGAAAATAAACACTTACTTTACAGGTCAAGTCATTAACAGGTTCTTGATTTTCTCTTTTTTTCGTATTGATGAAAGAGTATAAGGTTACTGGGATTCCTCCATTTTATTTGACAGTTCATTATTTTCATTTTATATTCTATTTATAATTTACATTTCAAATTTTCACTCATTAAATAAAATAATTGATAGTAAGAAATTGAAGGTTTAATTATTTTTAGCACATTTCAATATGATGTTGTTATTGAATACTAACAAATATGGCTGTATGGGCTCCAACCCTTTGCCTGTCCTAATAATGGGCGAAGAAACCAAAAACAAATTAGCGAATGTTGGAAATGTCAGAAAATTTCTGAATACTTATATAATATTATTTATTGCGATGATAGTAATAAACAAACAAACGATACACCTGGAGATTTAAAAAAAAATATCACTGAACAATTTGAAATATTTTTTAAAACCATTAAATTATATTGGCTAAAAAAAATTCTTTGAATTGACTTTTGTACTGAGCGTTTCTTCCATCAAAAAAAAAAAATCTGCGTACCACCAAGTCACGCCTAGAGAAGTTTTACTTCAAAAACACTTATTATCTATATTATGTTGAATATGTACATATTATGTCGATTATTTCTTGTAACAAATTTATACATACTATAGGAATAATCTACCTTCTTATTAACACAGTATTTAATAAATGAAGTCTATAAATATTCTCTTGAAGTTATAATAACTTACAAGCGACTGAAGCACTTAGCTAAAAAGCTAAATTAAGTAATGATTAATAGGCAATCTTCACAGGTGATACAAAATTGATGTGACGTCACTTCCCGCTGCCAGATAATGGACTGCTCGCTCTTATAACGTAATAGTTTATTAGTATTAAATGTTTGTAGAGAAAATAATACTCACAACGATAAAATATATACTCTACGCTCACCTGTAAGTAATACAGAGAAATTGTAACTTATAACTAGAGGTCCCGGGTTCGAATCCCGGTAGGTGCAAGCATTTATATGATGAATATGGATGTTTGTTTCCGAGGCGTGGATGTTTTTTAATTTATGTATGTTTAAGTAAGTATATTGTATTAAATATATCGCTGTCTTGCAACCCATAACACAGGCTATATATGCCTAATTTGGGGCAATATAATTTGTGTAAAAGTGTGTCAATATTATTATTATAACTTACTTAAAAAAACATTATCTGTCCTCTATTTGATAGTATCTGTATGTATTGTATCCATCAACATAATTCAACAATTCAAAAAATTTAATTATTGTTTCTACTTTTTATTTACGTATTATTTTACTTTCTTATATATCTATCTATATTTTGTATGGTATATATTAGGTATGTGTATATTTTTGACACTTTTCTCACCCTTTTAATATACTATCTTTCTCTTGTATTAAAAATGGTTATGTATTAAATAAGGCCGCTATTTGCACCATTATGTATGTTAGTATTTAAGTTATTTTTGTAAATGTGGTGTCAAAAAAGTGTTGTAATTAAAATATAAAACTTAATTAAAAGACTATCACGCCAATTTGATATTTTTTATTGATTATCAAGATCATAAAATTTAGATTATTTATTAAAAAGATAGAGATTGGCTGTTTCGTATATTTATCATTGCCTGTTTTGGTTTGATGGATGAAAAGCAATAGCCAAATATATATAGAATTATTCATTATTATCCTATCCATTTCTAAGTTAAAGAATAAAAATACTCCTTGCATCCTATTATTGTATTTCCTTGCATTAACTACCATTGCAGTTTTCTAATTTCGTGAGCGCTGGGTTCTAGCTGAATAATGGAGCAGTGTTGAAAAAAAATTTACTTATAGCGTACAGTAACTGATTTATGAGTTGTGACATGTTATACAATCTTAGTACTTAAAAAGTTCAATATTATAATTCTATTTATAATACTTTCCGAAATATCATTGTAATCTTTGAGATCTTACCAATATAGGTATATATGTGTAGTTCAAAATAATTCTATGAAATTAAAATATTTTGCCTTTTGAGAAATAATATTGTAATTGATATTATAACCTACATGAAATCACATATCTATTTCTCTATTTGTCATCAGTAGACGCGCTAAATTACAGATTTCCAACAGGTATGGGAAAGTCGGCGGTAGCTTTTGACGTTCAGCAAGTGAACTTAAATCTTATTCTAAAACATTTGAATTCAAAATTCAATGGTCCTTTTAGAAGAACTAAGAACCGAAAAGGAAATTATTTCACATATTTTCTAGTAGTTTATTTCCTCTGGCCTTGTTTCGTAACCATGGCAACCATGGCAAACTGTGCCAGTATTTACTTTAACGAAACATTTTAATATCCAAATAAGAAAGTTTTCATCACAATTATAATTACATAGGTACAAAATTACAAAACTTAAGTTAACACTACTCTCGTAAAAAGTTTTAAAACTTTCAACCTGATCCAGCTAAAGTAACTATTCTAAGAAAACACGGGTTCATTAGGATTATTAACCGCAAACTTGTTCTACAACTTTTCTATTTGGAAAGTATTGAAAATGTTACAAGTTTATCTCTTCAATCTTCTTATAACTTGACGTTAAGAGTGTTGAGATATCTTATCGTAGAACATTTTATACTAGCAAGTATACTGATGTAAGATCGCTGCTATTTCTGGAAAGGATTATCAGATAACATAACTAATTGATTCCACCCGCGTTTGTTTCTCCCCACCATTATATTATAATCTAAGCTAGGCATGGTATATCCAGTTACCTACTCAATGTTTATCAATTCTTAATAATTGGATGTTGCAATTGTATATTCTCTTTGTTGTAATTTTTCCTATAGCAAACTATAATGCAGATATTTCCTGTACAAATAGAGAGATACCTTTAGACAACAGATGTATTGGTATCTGATTAGCTAATCTAATAATGAATAAGGTAAATTGTCTCCGAGCACCGAACACAGATCGCACGCAATACGCATAATACTAATTAATAATACATCAGTGGTCAACGACCTAATCGCATCGCATAAAAGTTCTCGGTGTAACGCAATGCATATTTCATTCTACAAACGCCAAGAGGACACAAAGCAAACTTTAGCACCAGGAGTTCCTAGAGGATTAGCATGGTTTCCCAGCTGCAGATCATTTCTTCCTCGAACCTCAGGTATGTCTGTCCATCGTTTCGTCTTAATTCATTTTCATTATTAATATCATATGTTTTTTTACGCACGCGCTAATACAATGCTAAAACATTGATTGATAAAGTACGTTATTAATTTATTTGGTTTTAGGTCTATCAATAGTTATTACAATAAAACTTATGCAAAAGAAATACAAGTGTACAACTTTAACTAAATATATAACTAATTATAGGTCAACACTGTATGATTCGGCTTCTTAAGGCGCGGACTCACTAGGACCGACGCTACAGTATTTGTGTTGATCATGTGGCTAAGCTGCAAATGGGCATTTATTTTACTGGTTTTCTTTTGTTTCTTCAAAGTTTACATATTAATTTTGAATAATTGTTCGCCTTAAGTTTTAGAAAAGTACTAATTCTATTAAATTCTTTAAAAGAGGATGTTGCTATCACTGACAATTCAGAGATTTTATTATTCCAAAGCTTATTTTTTAGAACTTTTTTTGCAACTTCCAATTTTTTTATTGAATATTCAAATTATATATAAATATTCTATTTGGTTCAAAATTTTCTTTAATTCATTCTTTGTGCACTGTATTTCTGCGTCGGAATATTTTCATAGCGCTTAGTTGTAATCGACTCTCTAAGAAACCAATTTTTGTGGATATTGAGGTGTGACCGCGCCTTAACATAAACAAAATAATGGAATACAAAATATATTATGTATAAAGTTATGAATAAAAAAAAATATGAATATATTTTTCTACTCTTCTTCTTTTATCTGACATTTATACAGCCGCGATCATTAATTTAAGTACTTACTTTATATTTGAGTCTTTGAAGAAGTCTCTACTCTATGGCCTAAAAAAGCTTTCTTTACCGTTATATAATGTTGCCATAAAAGCGCAGTTATATCGTTGCCACAGACAACTAAATCTAGGTAAGTTATAGTAGGTTTGTAGAAATAGAAGGTAATAATTGGAAGCAGGTTTAAATAATTGGACGAAGGTTTAAATAATTGTACATAGTTCCTGATAAACGTTCCAAGCCACAAACATCACATTTTAAGGAATTGGTGTTTAAAGTTTAATAAATAGTAGTTTATTCCATACATGTGGGTTGGGCTACTAACGCTGTTATTCAAAGAGTGACAGTAGGGGTGCCATTTTTTGTCAGTCCGTTAATATTAATCACGTGACCACATTTGAGTTTGTAACTCAATTTCGACATGATTGTGGTTTGGAAAGTTTTTCTGGAATTACGTCCAATTAGACTAAAGATTTTAATGTAAACTAAAGTAAAAAAATATAATATGCAAATAAAAAGTATATTCAAATTAATAATATTAATTAATTTTCACATTTTCCGTGATGGCTGTACGGGTGTACTTTTGACATTCCTTGAAGTAAAAATACACCAGAGATAAGTACCTATGTATATACATACAATACATTTCCGCCCATTTAAGGGCAACACGAAAACTTGTGGTATTTGTTTTGTAAGTGCGACACGTTGCATAAAGAGGGTAAAAAAACGCGAGTGGCGTGGGTTGCGCAGGCGAACATCGCAATGAACGACGCCACGAGCGTTTTATACAACTGTTGCATAAATACTACTCTAATGTTGCCAGCACATAATAAATAAAAGTGATTTTAATTTTCTACAATTAAAGAATAATGTAAGATAATATAGAAATAAAATATAATATTAACAATCTAGGATAAGTGATATAAATAAATTATTTTACTTATTACGTTTTGGAACTTCAGACAGTGTTAATCACCTTCATTTGAATTAAATAAAAAATGTTCCTATCAATTATCTGCGAATATGTAATCTTTGCCCATTTTTCGTGATTCGACATTAGAGTGATACCCTAGAAATGGGAAAAGACAAAGAGGACGTCAAATTAAATGGTGGGAGGACGATTCACCAACAGGATGGAGAAGGTCACCTAAAAAAAATTATTTATCATCTACCTCTAGAAATAAAATACTTACCAAAGAAACGATTTACTGGACTTCTGTTTAAATGGTTAATCGACAAAAATATAGTGTTAAGGATTTTTTAAATGTTTAGTATACTTTATGCATGCTTATTTAAATTAGCCGAATAGACGACACTAAATTAAATTTGAGATCTTTATACTGTATTCGACGCAATAAATAAATTTCATTTCGAAATATATATAAATGAAAGAAACTGGGAACTGTGGGAAACGCCTAATATGTCGAAATACAATCTGATCAACAAAGTGGGTGCTGAATTATTAATTTTATTTTATGTATAGATTTAATAAAACATGTTTTATTAATAGTAAGTATATTATATAAAGGGGCAGGAGGGCCTTCATCAAAACTCATCATGTGTGATGTATGTGGGTAGGTAGGTAGGCAGGTGGGTGTGAGCACAAAAACCACAAGTCCTTGTTACAATCACAGTAATTAATCAGCACAGGGTTTAATAAACGAAATACAGAGTCAAATAAACAATGTACAGTCTAAGCAACACGAAACCAACTTAATTTTAACGCTAGATTAAACTATCACTCGGATGCAAAGCGATTCGTCACAAGCGTGTTGTGCGGGCGCCGTCTCGAACAAAAGTGAGTCAAGATGGCCGCCCTCACAACCATCGCCAATGACGCTTCGCTAGGCTGATTTTGACAGCTAAAAGTCAACCTGACGTAGACGTCAGGTTGACGTTAGAACGTTGGCGGATGCGCCGTCATATAAGTTAAAATGTAGTATCTTCAGTGAATAAAGGCTTTTATTATTATTATTATATATTTAATTTCTTGGTAAGTAAATGCAAGCTTGTTTATACTTCAAAGAAAACTTATGATATTGTGGCGGCCACTATATTTTCGCCTGGCCACACTAGATTCAAGTTTTTATTATTATGCCCGTCAGGTTGGATATAGAGATTTTTAGCTTGGGGAAGCTATGTAATGTAACGAGTTAATATTGTGTGAATATAAGTTAAGTTCCTTGATGTGAGTCGTTTTCATTAACCAAAAACCTAAGTGATAGTCTGTTCAGTTATTATTGCAGTTAATAGTGAACCTCGACAATTGATGACCCCGAGGTGATCGAACGGTGTTTATAACTTTACATCATCGACGCCAGATTGAAGCGTCGCACTACAATATGTAAATAGATTAGTGAATTACTACGCCTTACACTTCAAGACTGTACTACATTACCATCCTTCCCTTCGTATGCTACGGGGACATATTGCTGGACGACGCGCGCGCACAATAAACACTATTAAGTGTTCCTGCGTTTGAGCGGTAATGGCGGCCAGGCATATCGTCAATAATTAATAATTATCCCTTTTGGTAAATATTACTATCTACTTAATTAGTGTTGTGCAGTGAATTGTGAAAAGCAAAAATCAGTGCTACCAAGTGTCATATAAATTGAGACTTGCAAATTCTCAACACATTAACCTAATTTCATCATGCCATATTGTTTTCACGTTTTGTAAACCAACTAGGTAGGTACAAACTACAACTCATGTGAGATCTTTTGTTAGTTCGCGTCAAGTGTCAACGAACGTCAAGTGTCAACAACCGTCAAATGTCAGTTGGAAATTGATCATAAATGACATAGACATATAACATGTAATTATTAGAGAGTTGGATTTGCTACTCAACCATTTTCTATCTCCGGTTCTAAGTGATACAGGTACTAACTTTACCCAAATTTCCATAGATTAAGCGAAGTTATTTGTTGTATTTTTAATGTATCAATGAGAATTTTTACTGTGACCTACATTAATTCTGATTATTATATTTTATATTATAAAATGAATAGTTTTGTAATTAGTATTTAACATTGACACAATTTAATTTAATTATTACTTCTTTTTTTTTTTTACTTTTGCATTTACTGTATAACATATTAGTTATGTAATATGTACTATCTTGAGCACCTAATTTTCAGTATTTTACATTTATATAATTATAAGGTGTGTTGTTAGTATCAAGATTAGTATATAAGGATAGTTGTTTTTTTCTTTTTTTTCAATTGTATTTATTTTATTATGTTCATTTTACCTTTTTGATTTACAATTCTACTAATGCATATTTGTCTGTATGTGTACCTACGGTGAAGGATAACCAGTTTAAATATTTCTACTATACTCCCCTTACTAAAATCTTAGCTCATTAGCTTGAACAACACGCTTAACTTTTGTCGCATCATCATGTCTGAAGAAAAATATAGGAAGGAAATAGAGGCATTAATTCAAAAGAATGAGGAGCTCCAAAAACAATTGGAGGAGACCCCAAAACAGATATACAAAGTGTCCGCAAAATTACCACCTTTTTGGGTGGAACGCCCTGCCATGTGGTTTGCTCAAGCCGATGCACAATTTCATTTGGCTGGTATTGTTGCTGATTGTTGATGATTCCTTAGGCACCTTCGCTCCCTCGCTGGAACTACTCTGAGGGATGATAATATATTGCGACAACTGTGGCTTCGTCGACTGCCTACCAATGTACAAGCTATTTTAGCGGCTCAAGCAGACCTTACCTTAAATAAGATAGCAGAGCTAGCTGATAAGATTATGGAGCTGCCTGCAGGCACCTCTAAGGTTTTTAGTGTGGAAGATAGTACAGCCACTACTACACTTACATCATTAATGGAGTGTGTACAATCGCTAAGTTTACAGGTAGCTAGTCTTACAAGAGAGCAGCGGCGAAAAGGACAGCGGGCAAGCAGTTGAAGCCGCTCTTCTAGTCACCACCGAGATAGAACACTAAACGGCGGCATGTCCAGGCAATGCTGGTATCATAGACGGTTCGGTAACAAGGCGAGTAAATGCCTCAAGCCATGTAACTGGAATCCGGAAAACTCAAAAAGCAGCAGTCAGTAGAGGCAGGAGCTGATTGCTGTGCGGTAGGATCCTGCAGTCACCGTCTTTTTGTTAGAGACAAAATAACTGGCCGACAATTTTTAATTGATACAGGTTCTGATATTTGCTGTTATCCCTACAGCTGGTTCCGAGGACAGAGGACACCTACTGACTGGGTACTTAGCGCTGCTAACGGCACTAAGATCAGAACCTATGGTCAAGTCTCTCTCAAGCTGGATTTCGGACTGCGACGTGAATTCGGCTGGCAGTTCGTCCTTGCTGATGTCAAAACTGCTATCATTGGATCGGACTTCCTTGCACGCTACAAACTGCTCCCCGACTGTAGTAGTAAAAATCTCTTGGATGGCACTACTGGTTTATCTCGCCTTGTTTCTTCTGCTTCTTCTAGCCAACCTAGCGTCAGGGCAGTCGTTATCCCGGACTCAGTCTTCGCACAAGTGCTTGCAGAGTTTCCAAATATTACACGACCTCCAGGTCTTCCTCGTGTGACGAAGCACCTTACGGTTCACCATATCAAAACCACGGATGGGCCTCCCATTTCTTGCCGACCTCGACGTCTTGCTCCGCACAAGTTGGTAGCAGCCAAGAAGGAGTTTGAGGACATGGTGAAAAATGGAACAACCCGGCCCTCTAAAAGCGCTTGGTCATCACCACTGCACATGACCATCAAAAAGGACCAGTCATGGCGTCCATACGGTGACTACCGTGCCCTGAAAGCTAGGACAATTCCGGATCGTTATCCCGTTCGGCACATCAATGACTTTGCCCACAACCTTTCTGGAGCCAAGGTTTTCAGCACATTAGATCTGGTTAAGGCTTATCACTAGATCCCTGTTTTGAAAGAGGATATACCGAAGACAGCCATCGTAACCCCGTTTGGCCTCTTTGAATTTCCCTTCATGACTTTCGGGCTACGCAGCGCTGGACAAACTTTTCAGCGATTTATCGATGAAGTCGCGCGGGGTCTAGATTTCTGTTTTCCGTATTTAGATGATGTTTTAGTTTTTTCTCCCGATGAATCTACACACCAAGAACTCCTCCTTCAAACGCTTTCAAGACTACGGAGTTATCGTAAATTCATCCAAATGTGTCTTTGGTTCCAAAGTAGTTGTTTTTCTAGGTCATTTAATAAATGCTGATGGTACGTTTCCTCCACAGGAGCGAGTACAAGCACTGCGAGATTTTTCCCCTCCAAAAACCGTTCAAGGCATGAGACGTTTCCTGGGCATGCTAAACTACTATAGACGTTTCATTCCGCATGCTGCCAAATTCCAAGCTCCTTTAATTGATGCGGTCGTGTCCACCAAAGTAAAGGAGCAAAACCCTTTCCCTGGACACCCACTCTTCATAAAGCTTTTGAAGATTGTAAAGATCATTTGTCCAACGCGACACTCCTGCAACACCCGGTGAATGACGATCGTTTGGCCCTCTTTACAGATGCTTCCAGCGTACATATTGGATCTTGTTTACAGCAGGAAGTGGACGGGCAATGGCGACCACTCGCATTTTTCAGTTGCAAGTTGACTCCACGACAGTCGCAATGGCCCGCCTATTATCGAGAACTCCTAGCAGTGTATGAAAGTGTTCAGCACTTCCGCTACATACTCGAGGTCCAACACGTAACAATTTTTACGCTTGTAAAAAGTCGCTGATGCAATGTCGCGAATTAAGACCATCTCGTTAGAACAAGATTATGAAACACTTGCAAAATCACAGGAGAACGATCAAGAACTCGCTGACTTACGAAATGGAAATTCAAATCTTCGGATTTCGGAAGTCGTCATCCCCGGTACGAACGTGAATGTTGCCTGTGATGTATCCACTGGAAAGTCACGGCCATATTTGACCCCTCCATTTCGACGTGCGGTATTTGACAAGTTGCATAACCTGAGTCACCCTGGCGTTCGCGCTACTGTTCGCCTTGTGACTGATCGCTTTGTGTGGCCTTCCATAAGAAAGGACTGCCGCCTATGGGCTCAATCTTGTGTTGCTTGTCAACGGTCTAAGGTTACTAAGCATATCACTTCTCCTCTCGGCAAGTTTAACCAGCCTTCTGGTCGTTTTATGCATGTCCATATTGACATTGTTGGGCCCCTTCCTGTCTGTAACGAATTTCGTTATTGTTTAACTGCCATTGACAGGGTTTCAAGATGGCCTGAGGTCTGGCCTATGCGGTCAATTACCGCGGAAGAAGTGGTGGACACCTTCACCCGAGAATGGATTTCACGATTTGGTGTCCCGACTACTGTTACCACCGCTCAAGGAACACAATTCGAATCTGATCTGTTCAATCGGTTACTTCTAACTTTTGCAGCAAAACGGATTCGGACCACCTCTTACCACCCGAGTGCTAACGGCATGATTGAACGAGTTCACCGACAACTAAAGGCAGCTCTGATGTGCCATGGTGATTCTTGGGTCAGATCCCTTCCGTTCGTTCTTCTCGGAATGCGAACAGCTTTTAAGGAAGACTTGAAAGCTACCGTCGCTGAAATGGTCTATGGAGAAACGTTGCGCTTACCCGGAGAATTAATAACTCCAGGCCCGAGCCCAGATCTATTGGATCCTGCTGATCTGGTCGGACAGTTTAAACAGAAAATGTCCACTATTCGACCTCTCACAGTTTCTCACCACTCCAAACCTGCAACATTTATTTTCAAGAGTTTGTCTTCAGCAACGCACGTATTCCTGCGAGATGATACTGTCAGAAGATCATTACAACCACCATACCACGATCTGTACGCGATTTTAGAACGCTCTCGTGACGGCAAGACTTTGACCTTAGATATTAAGGGCAGGAAGGTGGTGGTTAGCATCGACCGGGTTAAACCAGCATTTATAGATAACAATAATGAGGACACTTATCATCTAGGCTTAAATACTAACACTTCTTCGGATAACACCCATCAAGAAGCGAATGCGATCTGGTCGTCGTGATAGATTTAAAAATTCAGATGATTTTTATTATTTCTAGATATGGGGTTATCCTTCTCCGTGGGGGGGTGGTTGTGGCGGCCACTATATTTTCGCCTGGCCACACTAGATTTAAGTTTTTATTATTATGCCCGTCAGGTTGGATATAGAGATTTTTAGCTTGGGGAAGCTATGTAATGTAACGAGTTAATATTGTGTGAATATAAGCTAAGTTCCTTGATGTGAGTCGTTTTCATTAACCAAACACCTAAGTGATAGTCTGTTCAGTTATTATTGCAGTTAATAGTGAACCTCGACAATATTATGTATTTCGCTTAATGCCTTAAACCTCACACAAGCTAGCTAATTCGCATAAACTTCTAAGCATTGTATATCAAATTATCTCAGAGTGGTGGAAACGTTGAAAGTTTATGCGGGAATCTTAGAACTATGTAACTGGTTGTATCAAATATCCGGGTAAATAGTTGGGTATGCTTATGCACGACGTAAATCAACAGTTGCTGCTTGTTTTAAACTAACATGGCGGCTTCACGCACTGTAAATAGATTTATGTATAATTACTTCCCCGACCATTAATGTATTCAGTATATTTGAAGGTATTATAATAATAGATTGAACTGTTTAAATTGATTCCTGCCGCCGAATTCCACCTTCGAACGACACGCCACAGGTTAGGATATCATCCCCACCATCTGGATGTGTGGCGGTCCTCCACAGTGCGGTTTTCAAGGAGCTTTCTTCCTACTACAAAGCTGTGGAATGAGCTTCCTTGTGCGGTGTTTTCGGGACGATACGACATGGGTACCTTCAAAAAAAGTGCGTACACCTTCCTTAAAGGCCGACAACGCTCCTGTGATTCCTCTGGTGTAGCAAGAGATTGTGGGCGGCGGTGATCACTTACCAACAGGTGACCGTTCACTCGTTTGTCCTCCTATCCCATAAAAAAAATAGATTGAACTAAAAAAGGGTGGTGGCAGTAGGTTTCTAGATTTTTTTTTTGTGTAAGTAAACCATTTACTTGATACTGATTGAAATTGAAAAATATAATTATAAATACACAAAAACACTCAAGTCACATATTAAAAACTAGAAAACATAAATTCTTTAAAATTTTGAACTCTACAAAATGTCGGCACTAGTCATTGCTCAAAGTATCTGTTCATCATCGATATATGATAAATGGCATCAAAAAGAATTCTAAAGGAACCAATTTTGAGAAAATAAATACCTTTTATTTAATTGTCATTAGAATGATATTCGGTTGTAAAGTTTTTTAAGCATCGGTTCATCGCAAAGAATCGAAAAGTACTACACAAATTAAATTTCAAAACAATTTAATTTGTGTAATTAATCCCAGAAGTGAGGGTTATCACTGTAAAAATAATAAATAGCTTAGAAGAAATACTTGTACAATATTTCAGTTGTATTTTGTGAAAAAAGTTAAATTTTATAGTGATGCCATTTTAAAGCACAAAAGGCTTGATACGTGATAAATCAGGACAGCCCCAGGTAAAGTTTCAAACTAGGCAACAATTTTAAGGCTCTTCACGCATTGCAGGAAATATATAATTTTATATTTATGTTCAGAAATTTACAGAATAACGATATTATTAATATGTTTACAACAACATAGCGAGTAGATCGTCTGAAAAATTTCTGTCAACGCCATTATAAATAAAAAAAATATTTTGTATTGAAAGACGAGGGACAGTCGCTTGATTTAAAATCAAAAAAGCGAGAAAGCCAAACTGGTAAAAATTACTTTCAAATTTATAATTTTCTATGAACCTTTAAATTTTTATCAATTGTATGAAAAATTAATTAAAACGAAATTAATTTCGTTACTTATATTATTATCTTATTAAGTAAAAGTGACTGCTAGTTGCGAGTTTGGTAATTATTTAAAATCTGATGACCGTTTGTGAAGTATTTTCGCTGGTTTAATTTATTTTTGATACAATTTTGAATACTACTTTACTAAACAGGATTCCAAATAATATGATTGATAGAGTTAATTCTTAAATAACTTGCATGTTAATTAAACAGAAATACAGAAATAAACGAGATCAAAAACAAATCAGAAATGATCCGTGGGAGAACCACAGTCAACGACTTAGCCCAAATGATTGCGAAACTGAAGTGGCAGTGGGCAGGACACATAGCTCGACGGACAAATGGCCAGTGGGGCAGTAAGGTCCTCGAATGGCAACCACGTACTGGTAGACGTAGTGTCGGTAGGCCCCCCACAAGATGGACCGTCGATCTGGTCAAGATCACCGGAATACGTTGGATAAAGGCAGCGCAACTCCGATCGTATTTTTTTTATGGAATAGGAGGACAAACGATTGTACGGGTCACCTGGTGTTAAGTGATCACCGTCGCCCAGATTCTCTTGCAACACCAGAGGAATCACAAGAGCGTTGCCGGCCTTTAAGGAAGGTGTACGTGCTTTTTTTGAAGGTACCCATGTCGTATCGTCCCGGAATCACCGCACAAGGATGCTCATTCCTCATTCGTAATGGCGATCTTTGGGAGAGGCCTTTGTGCAGCAGTGGTCGGCTTCAATGATGATGATGAAATTAAACAACGAAAGTTTCTTTAATAACAACAAAAAAATGCATTTCATTCACATTGCACAGCTGCTGCCCGCGACATTGTCCGCGTGGATTCTATAAAGAAGCACAGAGACTGTGCCTGCATCTGGTGACAATATTAAGCCAATATTGTCCCAATCTCTTAGATTAGAATAAAATCTATTCAGTGGTTTTGGCGTATTGCCTGGAAAACCAGACAATTCTAAAAAGGTACTTATTAACCGACTTAGAAAAAGTATGAAAGGTTCTCAATTCGTCGATATGTTTTTTTTACGTTTGTCACCTCAGAACTTTCGACTGGGTGAACCAATTTGGATAATTCTTTTTTTTTAATTGTTATTTTTCCAAAAATAACAATAATCGGAACTATAATTAGATTAATTAATAAGATTTTATAAACATACGCAATTATTTTTATACATTTTAGTGCCTATTATATTTTTTTTCCGAATAGTGTTTTCGAAGTCGGTTGTTTTTTGTTAATTTTTTTTGGTTTCAGTATTGTTTGTAGAAGGTGTGGTTTGAAACAAGTATTTTTTTTAAATGTTCAATATACCTATACTTTTTTACTTTGTTTATATTTTATTATGTGTGTACATTACGTATTTCCGCTTTGGTGTGGACCTGCACGTTTTTGTCGGGGTTCGATGACAATATTTTCCACCCGTAGTGCGTATACACCCCAGGTACAGCGATGCCCCTTGAATTATGAGTCACTCGCATTACACTTGGACCCGTGCCACACTTTATTGATTGCCACTTCGGGAATTTTCAAACTATACTTTCATAGATTCAACTTACAATGCGCTCTTGAGAAAGCGATTCTATGGTTATTTGACGGATTTATAGCTCTCATTTGGCTCATTCAGTATATCGGATTTTCACTTTAATTGAACAGAAATTTTAAAATTGAATTTTTCGGAAATAGTCTCGTATTTAGTATGGCTTACAATATGCTATGCTTAAGAGTACAAAAGCATAATATCGAAGTATCCTTTTACCAGTGGGAGGCTCCTTTGCACAGGAAGCCGGCTAGATTATGGGTACCACAACGGCGTCTATTTCTGCCGTGAAACAGTAATGTGGAAACATTACTGTGTTTCGGTCTGAAGGGCGCCGTAGCTAGTGAAATTACTGGGCAAATTAGACTTAACATCTTATGTCTTAAGGTGACGAGCGCAAGTGTAGTGCTGCTCAGAATGCAGACTGACTGGTGGTGTGTTCACTCGCGTGGTGCCATGGATAAACTGTACTTGCGCCTGCATCGCAGGCTGTTCTCTCGCCATCCTTCCACTAGAAGAACTAGGTCGTGTAGGGACGGGTAAGAGAAGCTTGGAACTATAAGGTATATACGGCGACCTGTAAGTGGTAAGCGATCCTACCTACTAAGCTAGAGGTCCCGGGTTCGAATCCCAGTAGGTGCAAGCATTTATATGATGAATATTGATGTTTGTTTCCGAGTCATGGATGTTTAAATGTATTTATGTATGTTTAAGTAAGTATATTGTATTAAATATATCGTTGTCTTGTAACCCATAACACAGGCTATATTATATGCTCAACTTGGGGTAAGATAATTTGTGTAAAAAGTGTGTCAATATTATTATTATTATTATTATTATCATAAGGAATAAGTTAGTGCGAGGACAGTGTCTGTCTTCTGCATGCATTAGCCTAATAAAACCAAGTAATACAGCAATCATATGTATAAGAAGTAGGATTTCAATCAAATTTCTTATATTTTAATTTTTGTTTTAATTATCCAACACTATACATCGAAATCGTACGTTTTTAGATTATCTGCGACAATCAGATGACAAAAAATAAAAATATTTTTTCTTGTATGGTTTCAATTCGTAAATACATTACGTCAACCATTTTTATAATAGGCCGACCCATCTGAAAGTATAGTAATAATAATAAATAAGCCTTTTATGCATACTATTAATAAGCTTATATAACATAAACTAGTTTTGATTGATGAAATATATATTCAAAGAATTTTATATTATTTTACACCAGCTATCTACTAAAATATTAAAAAAATAGTCAATAGTACCTACGGCATAGGCCTTCTCCAACTACTTCAACATCCACTTCAACGTCCATAACTTTCCACCTGTCTTACTAATGTTGTCACTCCATCTTTTATTTTGCCATTATCCATTCATTTTCCTATTCTTAGGTAGGTACCAAGTTGTAACCTTTTTTACACATTCAAATGAAAAAATAAACAATTGGTTGGTAAAGAGACAGACATACTCTAAATTAGTTTAAAAAATTATTTATGCAAATTGGAGGCTCCTTTGCACAGGATGCCGGCTAGATCATGGGTACCACAACGGAGCCTATTTCTGCTGTGAAGCAGTAATGTGTAATCATTACTGTGTTTGGGTCTGAAGGGCGCCGTTGCATGAAATTACTGGGCAAATGATACTTAACACATTATGTCTCATGGTGACGAGCGCAGTTGTAGTGCTGCTCAGAATTTCTAGGTCTTTCAAGAATTCTGAGCGGCACTGCGTTGTAATGGCGAGACCGTATCAATTTCTATCTGCTTCACGTTATGCTCGTCTGATTTTCTTATATGACCTTTATTTTCAAAAAAAAATAACATAAAATCATATTTATTCAAATTTCAAAATATTTTTACTCCTTACATATTATCACAAGCAAAGAGTTAAAGTAACCATCAAATATTTGATTCACAAACACAGCGGAATGCAGACACCTTTCTTTTGTTCCACATTTCTTCATACAAAGAAATAGAGTCTTACAAAAGCTTACAACGAGATGTAAATAAGTTGAAACTTTACCTGAACGCAAAGTTTCTCACGTAGTGAAGAGTTTATTCAAATGTTATTTGAGCGAAGCGATTTCAACGCTTTTTAGGAACTTAAGTTCTTAAGAATATTTTATTCACATATTGATGTAAATGAAATAGAAACGGACAGTAAAAAGTGTGTTTGTGTCAGCTCCGACGCACGACTCTAGTTTACTCCTCAAGAACGATTGTCTTTGAACAGGTACTAAACAAAATCAAATCCAATGGAGTCGGTTACAAACAGGCATACAGCAGAAGCTTATAAAAGCGTATTAATTAAAAAAAAGATCGACATCATAATATGTAAGGGTAAATAAACGCATTAATGAAAATTCACTTCACACTTTTTATTTTAAAAGATCCATCAAGGAAGTTAAATTTTGGCATACCATAACAGGTATGTTATACTATATGAGTAAGCTACTACGCTACGCTACGCAGTATACTGTGTACGCTAGCCAGCACAAGAAAGAAATGATGCGCAACAAAAACGCAACTAACCCATTTGATGAGTAGGTTTTACTCTCCATATTTTTCTCATAGCGGGCGCCTTATATGAAAATCGATTCTTAAATAGTAGACTCTTAAAAAAATATTTTTCGTGATCCTCCCTTACTTCTGGCCATTTAAATACTGGCCAATTTAAAAATTTAAAAATAATAGTTACATAATGCTTGGCTGACCAAATGGCACATAAATGTAAGCGCCCCAAAGTCTCACCTCACCATGTACTAAGACTTTTAACTTGTCAATCTAGGCTTCGACACACCGCCGCAATCAACCTGCGTTAAATACCTTGGATTTCATATGGGCCATAGGATGGTATTGAAAGACTATAGAAAAACGAAGTGGCCAAGAGATGCGCTGCCGGCCTTTCTTACTGTTATTATATCTTTTTCCTTGGCATATTATTTCAAATTTATTTCTTAAAATAGTTTTTTTGTGTATTTCTTAGTAATTGGTAAGTCTTTTGATCATTTTGACTTTTATATTATATTCAAAGTCAAATTCTAATATTTATATTCAAAATGGGATATGAAATCACTGATTAACAGTCAAAATCTACTACTACCTATTTGGAAATGAATGCCTCTGAAAACTGAATAGAATGGGTGCAAGAGTCTCAGCCCACTTCTTCTTTGTTTAAATAAAATTTCTAATTTAAATAGCCTGACGCTCCATTCCCAATCTGTGGTATCATTAAGAAAGTCATTTATGTTATAGTAACTTTACCATGTAAGCGACATTAACAATTATTTTGATTTTCGTATTACCGGTGTTTTGAACATTTTCTGGTATCTTGTTATTGAAATTGAACACTGATTTGCGTTTGAATTGAAATTGAACAGTTCCGTCACTTTGTCATGGATCCCATAATCAGAACCAAACTCTCATCAAACTCCCGTTGAAGTATATCCTTTTGCATAGATTTCGCATGGATACCAATATCAGATCCAGACCAAATTGAAATGGTTCTTTATGGAAAAAACCAGCTTTCAAATATAAAAAAATATCTAAAACGGTTCACCCAGTACAAAGTATTGAGGTAACAAACATATAAAAACCCTATTGAGAACCTCCTCCTTCTTTGAAGTCGATTAAAAATTAATAAACGATCAACGATCAAATAATATTTCTTAATACATAATAATTTTAATGAAATAAAAAGATTTTGAATGCGAAAGCTTTTAAAAGTGATCTTTTCTAATAAATATAGAAGTTTAAAGTAAAAAACAGCCCATACGAATGAGCATTTAGCTTGAATGATAGCAGCGTTAGGAAAGCAATAAATGAAACGAGACACACTGTGCCATTCGTCCACAGTTACTGTACATAAATCCGATGCAGTGTCGACTATCCATCTGACAACTGAGCTCTGGGCCTCTGTTATAGCTTAAGAGACATTTTCAAAATTTGTTTTAAATAAAATCTGATATATTATAACTTCATGGTCATATGATTGGGTTGGAAGTCTAGTTTAAATAATTACCCCTGATAAGATTGTGTTACCGACATGCAGTAAGTAAGTAAGTTTATCTTTAGCCATAAGTATGGTACATGAAAGTAAATTAAAATTCATGTCAAAACATATTATAGTAGTAAATTACGCTACGAATACTTCCAATAGCCCTGTTAGACCAAAAATGTCGTGGTGATATTATATTCAACATTGCTTGAAAAATTAAGGTAAGGTTTAACTATTATTCTTGCTAAAGCACAATTCTTTAGCTTGTGAAGTAATATTTCCTTCAGTTATCATTGATTGATTGAATATTCTCGTGCGCATGATTAATTGAACATACTCAAAGTTCAAGTTAGAAGTATCTACTTTGAAAACAATTAAAACAAACGGGACGTAAACAGATCTTTTGCGACACTTCTTTTTGAAGAGCGATAGCAATTGATCAAAATATATATAACAAATAATGATACAAAACTCACCAAAATCTTAATATATATAAATTACGTGACACGTTGTTTGTGTGGACAATGGACTCCTAAACTAATGAACGGATTTTAATGGGGATTACTTCATGGAGTGCAGTTTGGTCCAACTTGAGAGATTGGATTGTTTTTATTTCGATTTGGGACCCATAATTATTTTTATTATCAATATTTGTTTTGTATGGACATATTTTCTATGAGAGAATTTAGTGACGCACGGTTTGACAGTTCCGCTGTGAAACAATTTCATTATAACAACAGGGAGCATGTTTTACGAAATAATTCTCGATGTATTTAAATTTTATTGCCAAATTCCTATAAAACAGTATTTTTCTTATTATCTGCAGAACAACGTCTGTCGGGGCAGCTAATAATATTATAAATTTGACTCGCTGTCATACTACTCGTTTCTTACTTATTATGTACCAGAAATGATCAATGCAGTTCTACTTTCGATTTTTCTTGAGAGGTAGCAAGTATTTTGTTTTTATTCATCGATTTGTGAACATTAAAACTCTGATACTTTTATCCTAAGTCTTAAATTTAACAACCGAAAGATGTGTTCTCGTCTAGAATTTACTAGATCTTTCACATACTCACTAAACAAAAACTATCTGATACTTTTATAATAATTTAGTTTCTGAAGTTTATACGAAATTAAAGTATCTCTATCTCTGAGTCTAACTGCTCTGTCGAACGGATATAAACGTTTGGCGCACAGAGGTTATAAATTAGACAATTAATAATAGTCTGAAACTGGTGGCGGTCATTATGCTTCGAGACAATGCGGCATAACTGTTTCATATTGGCTTTAATTAATTTTGTATAGAGTTTTCATCGACACGTACTATTGGACGCTTTAAAAGGGGATAAAGTCATGTAAACGACTTTTAAAACTTCATTTATGCTACTTCCCTTTGGGATTAAGGCAAAGGGTTTTTGGTACCGTTAGCACGAACCCCCTTGGCATAATTATCAAAACATCTTATCAATTTGGCAGGTGACCTGAGATAAGTTTAGTAACGTTGCAACTTTTAGGATACCTTAATTGCGGAGATCTTAAATCTTAATGATGTACGTTTTACAAGATTAAATTGTATGTAGCTTTTTACTTGTTTATCAATAGTTATGCTTGTGAAACTTTTAAATAACATTAACAGATAAATTAAAACGATGTATTTATATTAATCACTTCGTATATTGAATAGCTTTTTTTGATTTGTTAAATTCCAATATGCTATTCTATCATGGAAGAGGATGACTAACACCAGAGGATACTAAGGAGCATTGCGGGCTTTATATGAAGTTGTAGGTGCATTTAAAAGGCACTTATTTCGTAACGTCCTGACAAGTGTGCAGAGAGAGACGAGGAACGTTATCCATTTAGATGGAGAGGATGAAATACAAGATTGCGGCAGGTTGGGTGAAATACATTTTCCATAATCAGGTCAAACAGCTCTTCAGAATACTTTCCGTGATAAATACGTCATACGAGCGTCGTCTCTATGCCATTCCAAATCATCTAGCTATTCACAGAGAAATGTGTCGATATCCCTGACAATTCGCAGCTCCGTTATGGTTTGTGATGATACTGGGTGCACCAGACCAGATATGACCAGACCAGTTATGGAATATCGTTTTAAAGCATAAGAATTACAAGAGCTTATAAAAATATCACAGAGAATATGAGTATCCTGGAAGTACAGTATTGAATTTGAATACACTTGAACTAAACAATAGTCGTGGACTTTTTTCGACAGAAAAGATGAGTGTGACCTCACCTCGATCTCAATGTGGATTTATTCGTCAAAAATATTCAAAAATATGCAGACGCTTATGAGCTAAGATTTCACTTTCATGTGAACGCCGAGGCTATCTAGCTTCTCGACTTAGTGAGGAGACTCAAAAGAACCTTTTGAGTTAGTGTAGTGAAAATTTAGTGTAGCGTAGTGGAGTGAATAGTGAAAGTAAAAAGTACTATGTGTTACTTACGGCCTTACAAATAAACTTTTACCTGAGAATAAACCGAATATGCAAAATGTTTACAAATAGACATTTTGCTTATGATTGGTTTATTCGGACATTTAACTTTTCTTACGTTTATTTTTATTTTAATTATTCAATGAACAAAATTATCTTAATATATATAATAATAAAGACATACTCGCAAAATCTCTAAGGCTTATGTGCGAGCGGTAAGTTCGCATTACAATCATTGTTTTAATTACTTAAGACTTAATATAACATATAGTAGTAATATTAACAATATACATTATAGGTATTCCTGGTTATTAGCTTCTAGATAGTATTTTTTTTAGCTTTACTTTGAAAATTTTCTTTTGCAGATATATATCTATTAGATCATTAGGTAATGTATTTAATATCCTTGGTAATATATAGTTACAGGTTCTTTTACCATATACATTGTTTGCAAGGCTGCTTGACATTCGGAAAACTTCAGAATTATCATTGTATTTACTGTGTTGTCAGTGATATAGTAAAAATTTTGCATATTCTTGGTTTATTCTCAGGTATAACCTTATAGGAAGTTTATTTGTAAGCTCAATAGTACCTTCCCGTTTATAGAGACAATAAGAATAGTGCTAATTGATATTTGCTTAGTTACGTTGAGCCACGGACTAGTAAAAAAAGAAGGATTCCGCGCCTTGATATAAGCAAGTGAAGCACCTTTATGCTAGTAGTGTAAGTGTGTGCGTGGGTCTATGTATTTACACGTTAATCGGCTTGTTTTGCTGCTACACTGTTATGTAAGGTGACACTGAGTCCTTATTTTTTACTAGTCCTTGCGTAGAGCATACTTAGTAAATTAAGATATAATTAAATTGCTTATTCGATAAAACTAAGGTTTTTATCATAAAAAGTCAATAATGAAAGTTTTTGAAGTAATATTTCTTAAGCGCGTTTTTAAAAACTGATGAGAGTGAAATTTTAAATGCGCGCGCATCACTGTAATGCAAAGGTAACAGGTTGAAGTTGGTTGCTAAAATTTTCTAACGTTTGCGTCATTCGTTATTTTTTTTTTTGTTTCTTGGTCCGTTATTAAGACAGCAATGGGTTCAAGCCCATACAGTCAAAGCCATCTATGCAAGATTCTCACAAAATTGTTGTTTCTAAAAACGTAGCTAAAAATATCACGAGGAATAAATCATTTTAATGATTTTTGCTTCAGCCAAAGAAGTATAACTTCTTGCGTATAAGTACATATATTATTATTTTATTACTATATGGCTTTACATAGAATTTTTTATTGAATGTCCTCGAAAATCATTAAATTTGCTCATATCTAAAATCAAACAAAATTGTTTATCCAAATGATATCCATCCGGTGGAACGCAAAATGATGAGATACTATCTCGTCACACGCTTCACTTCGGACGTAATAATTTAGACGTAGCTCAACTCACAACAATGGTTCATCAATTAAAACTTTGCTTGTACGTGCTCGTATTAATATATCCAGCCATGGCTCAGGTGCAAAGAGGTGAGTGTTTATAATTCCTTTCAAAAATCAATTCAATTTTTACAAGGCAGCATTCAAATTCAAATATTTTTATTGCAATTACTAATTTTTATTTGCTTATTCAGTGTCACAAACTTTTCCTTTATGTAAATAAGGTACGAGCTGAGCATAACATTCAGCTGATGGTAATTGATACGCCCTACCCATCACGATGCAGTGCCGCTCAGGATTCACAAAAAACCCAACAATTCTGAGCGGCACTACAATTGCGCTCGCCATCTTGAGATATAAGGTGCTAAGTCTCATTTGACCAGTAATTTCACTAGCTACGGTGCCCTTCAGACCGAAACACAATAATGTTTACACATTATTTCAAACTTCACGGCAGAAAT
Organism: Leptidea sinapis; assembly: GCF_905404315.1. Lineage (NCBI taxonomy): Eukaryota > Metazoa > Arthropoda > Insecta > Lepidoptera > Pieridae > Leptidea > Leptidea sinapis. Next base: position 8,209,543 of record NC_066286.1, on the reverse strand, counting down.
AGGCGCAAACTACTGTCCGTTTGAAAAAATTCGTGAGACCTGATAAAACAGGCGCAGAAACTCAGCAGGTCTTTTTTCTTAAATAATATTTTTTTTTATATATTGGCACACTTTTACACAAATTATCTTGCCCCAAATTAGGCATATAGCCTGTGTTGTGGGTTGCAAGACAAAGATATATTTAATACGATATACTTACTTAAACAAACTTAAATACATATAAACATCCATGACTCGGAAACAAACATCCATATTCATCATATAAATGATTGCACCTACCGGGATTTGAACCCGGGACCTCTAGCTTAGTAGGTAGGATCACTAACCACTCGGCTATACGGGTCGTATATTTTATCTGGGGTGTTCGCTCCATTCCCAGATATGGTCCAATTTGTATTTCGCAACATGCGTATTTTGTACCTATTCTGGGATCCTGTTGCAAAGGCTTTTCATTATCACTGTTGCTCCGTAGTAGGCGATATACATCGCTTAACAAAAGACTTTACTTACTCAACCGAGTAGTATTCAAGGTATTTTAAATTAGGCACCATCTCAAAGAAATTCGCTTTTCAAATTGACATAGATTTCATTTCGGAAAAGCTTAGTTGCTGACCTTTGGTTGAGAGACATTATTTTGTGTTCTCCACTGTATCTATTATGTGGAGAAGAAGGGCTACTCTCCCTTGGGATAGGTCTTAGGTAATAACCTAATCACACATATTTTGTTTGCTCAAAACTAACATCCATCCAATCGGCACTGCTGGTAGAATTTCTGAATCTGGTAAATTTCCTGCTCATCTTCTCAATTCTTCGATTTCTTTCAAATTTTTTTTTTTTTTCAAAATTCAAAATCACTTGAATAAAGTACTTGAATATGTAGGTCACTGAAATGACACTTATGAATGTCAAAAAAAAATATTTTTTCTTATTGAATCTCCCGCTACTTCGTAAAGGGTTGAGCTAATGAGAAGAAGTAGCAAAAAACTCATTGCCACTCTTTTAAATCAAGATTTACATTTTCATTGTTTCACAAATCATTTCAATTATAATATAATATGTAAAGTGATACAACAAACATACTCAAACATCAAATAGTCAATGCCTTACAAGAGTAAGTCAAAAAAGTAAATGTTAATTAATGCAAAAAAAAATTATTGAATTAGGCGTTACTATGCGGAAATCCATAATTATACAAATGATTTACAATAATCAGTTTCGTGCCAGATTTTGGCGAGACAACACGTCCTGAGGATGCCTCGTGTAGAGGCGAAACACGTGTCGAACTGTTTTAAAGACAAATATTGCGGAATTAACACTAAAGAAAACTTGTATCATTTGTTAACTAATACAACAAGTTATTTGGTACAGTAGCTGCATCATCCACACACACCGTAAATAAATAAAGGTAATCTGTGAGCATTCCTATGGGGCATTAAACTTCCGTGTACTCATAAAGAGTCACTTTTTTCGAATCCAGTTTTGTCCATCCAGAATTGTCGTTAAATTTACGAAAATCCTATACAGTCCACTCAAAAAATGTATTTTAACCTTAAACAACCTATGCTTGAGAAAAGAAGTTTAAAAGATAGTAATATGATGATCCTAAGATGCATTTGCAATTCTGAATTTTAATAAATCCTCTGGTCCCTCTTTAATTTTCGCGTGGAACGATATATTGCCTTACCTACATGTCGCAATAACGCAGGTCAAAGAAGTCCTTTTAGAAGAATGTGCTATGATTTAAATTGTAATTTTATTTTATTAAGAAGAGACTAACCAATAAGGTTTACGTCCACATAGTAGTATTGTGTGTTGTGTTTGTTTTTTGCATATTTTCTAAAAGATTTTTTAATTAAATAATGTAGCAGTATTTAATTTCAAGATCTTTTTATATCTTCCAGTAATTTGCATATTTTCTAAAAAGATTTTGTAATTATCCACAAATAAAATTTGAAAAACAAAGTTTTATGAACAATGCGGCATTCGAACCCACGACCTCCGGCGTTCCGTGCCGGTGCTCTAACCAACTGAGCTAACCGTTCGAGTACCGCCTCGTTATAAAATTCTGTTTGCTTTGTTCGACTTTCAGGTTGTGGCTTCATCTATAGGATCTACTTTACTGTTACACTTTTTAATTTTTTTAGATTTACCAGAGCGACATCTCAAGTCTATTTCCTAATATGTAAATATTGGGGTTGAGCAGGTTATCAACTGTAAAGTAGATCCTGTAGATGAAGCCACAACCTGAGAGTTGAACAAAGCAAACAGAATTTTATAACGAGGCGGTACTCGAACGGTTAGCTCAGTTGGTTATAGCACCGGCACAGGACGCCGGAGGTCGTGGGTTCGAATCCCGCATCGTTCATAAACTTTTGTTTTTCAAATTTTATTTGTGTATTAATCCTAGAAGTGAGGGTTATCACTTTAAAAACATAACATATTGTTTTGTAATTATATAATGTAGTAGTATTTTATTTCAAGATCTTTTATATGTCTTCCAGTAATCTGCTTATTTTCTAAAAGATATTTTAATTATATAAAATAGTAGTATTTCATTTCAAGATCTCACCTCATACTTACACTTCCATAATGCTAACTGAGGCTTTTAGGCTCAGTAAGTGGCTGGATGGTGTGCTCGAGAGTTAATTCGTCCAAGTCATTAAGCATTGGTATTTAATAAAATATGTTATTTCAGAAAGCTCAATCAAAGCTGTTGTTCATAAAGCATTGAAGTCTATGGCAAGAGACTGCATGAACAGTGTCAATGCGACTGAAACTGATCTGGAATATATACGGAAAGATCCCCCGTTCCCTGAAAAGGCGTCATGCATTATTAGCTGCTTGTTAGAAAAGGTTTCCACATCTAACTAAAATATAGCATTAAGTTTATAGTTATGAATACATATTATTATAAAATAAAGTCCTCTGTCGCGTCTGTCTGTCTGATCGCGATAAACTCAAAAACTACTGCTCCGATGCATACTTGTTGTTTCCACCAATGGATAATATGGTACTCTTTTAGTATATAATTTGTTAAGTTTTTGTATATATATAAATGATATTTGTTGGAGGTGTCGGAAAAGAATAAGCCGCCTGGGAGCTTTCAACGAAAACGCTGTCTTTTTTTAATGAAAGTAAGGGACGAGACGAGCAGGACGGATGGTTATTAATACGCCCTGCCCATTAGCCGATTATAATGCATTAATTGCGCTCGTCATCTTGAGACATAAGATGTTAAGTCTCATTTGACCAGTTATTTCACTTGCTACGGCGCCCTTCAGACCGAAACACAATAATGTTTACACATTATTGCTTCACGGCAGAAATAGGCACCGTTGTGGTACCCACAATCTACCCGGCATCCTGTGCAAAGGAGCCTCCCACTGGTAAGTGTCTAAGCCGAGGTTAACTGTGAACCTCTATTTTGAGCAATGCACGCACACAAATACAAATGCACAGTGTAAGACGTAGCTTGTCACGCACACTAAAGTAATAAACCTGGCCTGTTTTGCTCGGTTGTCTAGCAGCAAGAGGCTCTTATCTAGATGTAAAAATTATTTAAGATTTCCGATAACCAATGTATTATATTCCTTTTAACTTTTCTTATTTAAATAATAAGAATAAACAGCTTGATGAATGCTTATTAAACAAATTATTATCAAATTTTATAGAAAATCGAGTTAAAATTAAAATTCATATCTTATACTAAGATTATCACACTAACTCCACAAGATATAGCATTTCTCTTGATTTAATTTCATATAAATATCTACATAAATAATATTATTTGTCTATGTGAAAGTTTTCATCTTACCATATTCAATAAATATCTTTCTAAAGCTATCTACTCCTTTATGTGATATTTTGCACAGAAAATATCATATTATATTTGTCATTCATACTCTGTGAAACATGTCATATTTTGTAGACTCAGAAATGTATAAAAATGAATTTGTACGTTTTACTAAAAGAGAAAAGTATCAAACTAAAAATAAATAAATACGATTAAATAATATTTCTGCCATTTTGTATGAAGAGAATTAATTACGCACTACCTCTTTAATTACATATGTAGATTTGATGTTTGATTTGAAATATATTAAAATGAATGGGCTTATTTGAGATGACTTTTAAAATGAATTATTGTATTTTCTTTGATTAATGCGAGTGATACACATAATAAAAATAAAATTCTTTTTAAAGGATTAAAACTTGTGTAAAATCCCGGTAGGTGCATGCATTTATATGATGAATTTGGATGATTGTATCCGAGTCATGGATGTTTAAATGTATTAATGTATGTGTATATGAATTTATGTATATTTACGTAAGTATATTGTATTAAATATATCTTTGTCTTGTAACCCATAACACAGGCTATATGCTTAACTTGGGGCAAGATAATTTATGTAAAAAGTGTGTTAATATTATTATTATTATTGTAACTTAACGTTTCGTGACCTTTGCAAGAGCAAGTTTCCGCAGGGATTATGGCAGACAGAAGTCGTGATAGTTTGCCTTGTATTCATTGTGAAGCTTAGTAGTTTGTTGCACAGATGGTTTTTATCAAATTATACTGACATGTATTTTATTTATATGAATTGTAATTACTCAACTCCTTATAAAAATTATAAAGTTAACAAAAACAGTTATGAGTTAGTATCATCGTAAACAGATGGTATTCATTGTTAAATTTTCGATTTTCAAACAAGATAACTTTTTAATTGAAGTATTTAGAACTTTTATAATATTACTAGCTGACCTAGCAAACGTTGTATTGCCGACATTAAAATCGCGATACAAAAGTAACTGTTAATCGTAGATGGTTCAAAATTTGAAGTTGTATGTATTTTTAATGCTGACTCATAATCAAACAAATTAAAAAAAAATAATAAAAAATTTTTGGCGTGGACCACCCTTAACATTTAGGGGGATGAAAAATAGATGTTGTCCGATTCTCAGACCTACCCAATATGCACTCAAAATTTCATGAGAATCGATCAAGCCGTTTCGAAGGAGTTTAACTACCAACACCGCGACATGAGAATTTTAGATATTATGAGATATAATAAATTTAAAGAAGTTTTACCACAATTAATATTTTTTTGTGACAAATATTTCTTTAAGAATTTGAATGAATCATCCAGACACCTAATAATAAATCCGGTTAAAAAAAAAGTTAAGATAATTTTTCAAGTTAAACTATTCTTAATTAACAATTTCTTCTAATATCTGTATCTCATATAAAACCACATTAGTTTAATTAATATATCTGAAATTTTTGGCTTTGTGAAACCCTTCTTATACATTACTAGCTGACCCGACGGACGCTGTTCTGTCAAAAAGAAAAAAAAAATGATGGTAGTGATAATAAAAAATGATTACAATTAATATCGTATTGTATCGTGTGTAAACAGCTTTCATCTACACCCATGCTTTAAATCCTCTATTAAAGATTCTAAAACAGTTAGCTTATTGCCAACATTAATACACTCAATGTCCTAATAACCATTACATTATCCAAACGAGTGTTGTAATGAAATTTAGTACAACATTATATCATCCGTTTTCATTACAACACTCGTTTGGATGATGTAATGGTTGCTAGGACTGGCTTTTTTAACGTTAGCAGTAAGTTTACTGTTTCAGAATCTTTTATACAGGATTCATATTATGGGTGTAGACAAATTCTTGTATGCTTTCATGCTCGTGAACGGGCGCTGCTTGTGGTGGCAGGATGATCCTGTTGCCGGAGACTCGGTTTCAGATTCTTAAAAGTTATTGTGTGTGTATATATGTATGGATATATATATATATGTATTTATTTATAATCGCTTTTAAAATGCTCACAGAATGCCTTTATTTATTTATGGTGTATGTGGATGATGCAGCTACTGTACTCAATAACTGTTGTATTAATTTACATTTACTTTTTTGACTTTATTATTATTATTTGAAGAGGGTGGCTATTTCCTGGTCCTAAAAGGTTCCTAGTAACACCGCGTCCAGAATTGGACTATTGTGTTCGCCACTCATACTAAAGCTCATCGTCAAGCCCTGCCGCCTTTACGAACCGCAGTAGTTCCTTGACGCGAGTGTTGCAAACACTATCTGGTGGTACGAAGTAGTTACCAAAGATTGTGTTACGCTTATGCATTAGTGGGCCGCAGTCGCAGAGTAGATGAATAGGTGTTTCATCATCCTCAAGGCAGAACCTGCAAGCTTTGTCGCTTCTGATGCCGACCACACTGAGGTGCTTGTTTAGGCGACAGTGCCCGGTTAGCATCCTAGTGAGTATGCATAGATTTTTCCTGTTCAATGATAGGGCTTCATTCGCATAGCTACTGTTGAATGCCCTTATCAGTGCTTTAGAGTGGTTTAAACCTGAAGAGTTGTTCCAGCGATTTAGTGCTTCTTGTTTACATTGGTTACTCAGGGTGTGTCGGATGGCGCTCTTGGGCAGTCCACAAATGGGTTCCGGACCATATCGGACTGCTTTAGCCCCAGCTCTTGCGAGCTCATCGGCCATTTCATTGCCTATGATTCCGGCATGCCCTGGGACCCATCTGAGAATCACTCTGTTTTTCATGCCTAATGAATTCAGGCATTCAACGTAATTATTGACTAACTTAGACGACGTCAAGTCAGCGTCTAAAGCCAACAATGCTGCCTGACTATCAGAGTGAATGTATATGTTATGATTGAAGTAGCCTTTTTGGATATTGGTTTCCGCGCATTCCAGGATGGCGTACACCTCTGCTTGAAATATGGAGGTAAAGCTTCCCAGGTTTGTGCTGGATTTAAACCTGGGGCGTTCTCCATAGACCCCACAGCCGACTTCATTTTCCATTTTGGACCCATCGGTGAACCACATGAGGCTCCCGTCCTTCCACGTGACTTTGTTGTTCATCCAGTCGTCCCTGGAAGATAGTTCCACGATATAGTGTTTAACATAGATTAATTGTGGAATCATCTGATCAGGTAACATGCCTAATATGTGGTCTCGCAGAACTGAGTCCTCTAAGGTCCTAAGCGTTTGCGACATCCAGTTACATGAACCCCCCTGGGCGATTGCCATCAGCATGCTTGCCTTCGCCTCTTGCTGTATGAACAGTGGAAGAGGCGGTAGGTTTAGCATTGCTTCAATGGCCGCACCAGGAGAAGACGTCATGGCTCCGGTTACCAACATACAGACAAGTCTCTGCAGGCTATTTAGTCTGTCTGCAGTTGTTTTCTGGTTGGCTTTGTTCCACCACACAATGGAGGCGTATGTGATTGTTGGTCTCACAATTGCTTTGAATAGCCATAGGAGGATCTTGGGGCGCATTCCCCAATGTCTCCCTACCAGTCGTCGACATACACCCAAGGTTGTTTTAGCCTTTTTCACGGCTTTGTCGATGTGAGAATTCCATGTGAGTTTCTGGTCGAATGTGACTCCCAGATACTTAACCTCAGCTGAGAATCCCAAAGTAGAGCCGTTCAAGGTGAGACTTCAGTTTGTTAAGTGTCCGTTTCCTCGTGAATGGCTCAATAACAGTCTTTCCTGCGTTGACTGACAGTTTGTTGGCTGTACACCACTGTGAGATGGTGTTTAGCGCCTTTTGCAATATAGAGCTTAGTAAGCTTTGGCAGAAACCTCTGACGATAATAACTAGGTCGTCTGCGTACCCTAGTGCATCAATTCTGAGTTCTGCCAGCTTATTAAGTAGTTCGTCTACTGCTAGTGTCCATAGAAGTGGCGAAAGAACGCCACCTTGTGGGCAACCTCGCGTAGTGTATAGCTCCAGTGATGTCAGATATTTGACTTACTCGTGTAAGACATTTACTATTTGACGTTTGAGTGTGTTTGTTGCATCATTTTACATTTTATATTGTAATTCAAATGATTTGTAAATCGATGTAAATGTAAATGATATACAAGATTGGCAATGAGTTTCTTGCTACTTCTTCTCATTAGCTCAACCCTTTACGAAGTAGCGGTAGATTCAATAAGAAATTTTTTTTTGACATTCATAATTGTTATTTCCGTGACCTACATGAATAAACTGATTTTGATTTGATTTGATTTATGCAACTGTTGATAATTAGGTATTAAAAGACCCATGTGATACGTGTTTTAATACTCCTTATTACACAACAGTTGCATAAGTAACTATTACATTACCACTTTATTAATGACAATTTTTAAAGTGTTAAAATGAATATTATTATGTTATCCTTAAGAGATAGACATAATATACCATCGCAGTTTCTATAGGCCAGTATAAGATACAAAATTCCACCATACATTATTTTGTTATATCTCAAAGGGCTTAGACAGTGTTTTCGAAGCTCGCAGACGGCTTATTTTATTCCGACACTTCCAAAAAATGTTGTTAATGTATACGAATATATATAATGTCAAATTTTAACAAATTTAACACTTAAACCTTTCTCAAGAACCAGGCTATCCATTGGTGCAAACAGCATGAAGATTGGTGTTGTAGTTTTTGAGTTTATCGCGAACAGACAATCAGACAGACGACGACAATATCAATCAATTTTATATGATATACGTAACAAGATCACGCTATAAGACTTAGTTTAAGTTTATTATTTTGTGATTTACAATTTTTAAAATTTTAACAAAATTACTATTTGAATTTTTACACAATGTTATTTTTAATATTATAATCATATTATATGTATTTATTACAATTATTATCTTATTGTATTTTGATTAATTATAATATTATTTATTAGATCGGCATAATCCATGAAGACAAATATTCCAAGAAAGGGTTCATGATGGCTGTTACTCCACTGCTGTTTTTGAATTCAAAAAAAATGGACCATATGAAAAATGTATCAGAAAATTGTGACAATGAGGTAATTATTTTTCAATTTTACAATCTTGGCGTTTGTTACTTACATATCTTACTCATGTGTAAACTAGAAACTGATAATTAACTATAAAACTGACACTTTTTGAAAAGCAATTAACAATCTTTTCAAAAAACTCCCATGTTCTGCCACACATAATCGAAAAAAGTTAGAACATATAAGAGAATTGGAAAGTAGCACAATTGGCATTAAAAAGAGGATAAAGTACGAAGAAGCTAAATAAGGGACATAACATAATCAATTGATTTGTATCGGATAAGATAGAGGGCGCGTGAGGCGACGTAGCTAGGCTGATTCGAGTGATGACAGAATATTACCCTGTCTCTCGGGTAAAAAAGTAGAGGTAGGAAGCATGATAATGAAAATTTGTTTTGAATTTTTGAATCTCTTAGTTGATACTGGAGACGAATTAGAATGGACAGTGGTTAATGAAATCTAACACATGAGGCTTATATTTTAACGTAATTTTAAACGTTTTGCTCACTGTAGACCCAATTTACCAGTGAGGAACTGGCAGCTAGATTATGAGTACCACAACAGCGTCTGTTTCTACTGTGAAGCAGTAATGTGTAAAATTATTGTGTTTCGGTCTGAATGGCGCCGTAGCTAGTGAAATTACTGGGCAAATGAGACTTAACATCTTACGTTTCAAAGTGACGAGCGCAATTGTAGTGCCGCTCAGAATTTTTGGGTTTTACAAGAATGCTGAACGGCTTTTTATTGTAGTAGGGCTGGGCGTATCAATTACCATCAGCTGTACGTCCGATATTAACGAATAGTTATGGTTTCTGGCATTTTAATTGATTTCCACTCATTCTCGCTACAGGATTCCAAGTTATAGTTATACCATGAACATAATTAGGCTAAGAATTGATAAATTATTAAAAAATGGACTGATTATTTTGTATTTTTTTGTCAAAAGTGACGTAAATACAGGTAAAGCTTTTATAAAGCATAAATAAAAGAAGTCTTAGTAATTGCCACATTTTCACATTTCTAAATTCAAATCTCAAAGCATTATCTTTCTTTCTATTTTATTTAATAGGTACAAAGGATGTATTTAAAAAAACTACGTTTAAAAAAACCGACTTCAAAGATTCAGTCTTTGTAAGTATCAAATAACTAAAAATTTAGTTTAATACACCTCTTATGCAAGCCTTTACCTTTAATAAACTACTTAATAATATTATTTATATGTGCTACCTATTAATAGATTTTGGGTCGGTGGTAGTAATTTCATTAGTGGTTAAAAATAATAATATAACATCAACCGGAATGAAAACTCCTAGAAAAGCCGCACACAAAAACAATTATATTATCACGTAGACAAAAATTTTCATAAAATGAAAACTACTGGGTCAAACTAGTAATTTTTTGGAATTGACCAAATGGCATATTTCCGCATCGAACTATAAAAGAATTACGTAAATCGGATGATAAATCTCAGTGTAATCGGTGTACATACATAAAAAAATACCGATCAAATTGAGAATATCCTCTGTTTTGAAGTCGGTTAAAAAAAAAGAAAACGATTGGAATCGCGTAACTAATCCATGACGTAATGAACTCCAATTTGATTTCCAGATAAACCATCACGAGATCTCCTCTTGTCAGTTGGGAAATGAAATAACTACGTGCATTTTCAAGTACGCACCGGAATTGCATTTCAAGAGCTGAACGCGATCGTTGAAGAGTAAAATTTTCGAATTTTATCATGGTGTTTTCTTTAAGCAATCCACTTCATCATCTTTTGTTCATTTTATTATGAAATTGAGGTGAATTAAGTTGCATACAATGAATGGCTTTATCAATAACTAGCTGACCCGTCAGACGTAGTTCTGTTCACAATAAAAAAAACTTACGGATGGAATTTCGTAAACCCCGCTGATCTCTACTCGGCGAAAGGAATATTTCTACCATATTTCAAGTACACCTTATGGTTCCAGAGATATCGCGATGAGTAAATAATATATAGGTGGAAATCTCTTATATATAATATATATCCTTTGCACAGGATGCCGGCTAGTTTATGGGTACCACAACAGCGCCTATTTCTGCCGTGCAGAAGTAATGTGTAAGCATTACTGTGTTTCAGTCTGAAGGGTGCCGTAGCTAGTAAATTACTAGGCAAATGAGATTTAACATCTTATGTCTCAAGGTGACGAGCACAGTTGTAGTACTGCTCAGAATTTTTGGGTTTTTCAAGAATCCTGAGCGGCACTTCATTGTAATGGCGTATCAGTTACCATCAGCCGTAAGTCCTGCTAGTCTCGACCCTTATTTACATAAAAAAATATTGATAAAATAGTTTGTTACCTTTGCTAATATACATGTCATCATCGTTATTTATACTTTTATACATTTGAGAGGACAAAGAAGCAACTGTATTACCTGATGGTAAACGAATATCACTGACCATTTGTGTTACCTGAGGTCCTGATCCTGAGAGAGTTATATATGCCTGTTTCAAATGCCAACGTATGATTATGGTCTTGACGGTTATCAACTCGTAGCTATTGGAGAATTTTGTAGCCAACAGGTAATTCCAAAAAGTTTGAACTAAATAGGAATAATAAAACATCAAATAACAATGCTGAAAATATTGTTGAGAAATACAATTAACGAGTATAAATATTTCATTGCGTATGTTTCATAACGCACTGTTCATTCATCACGATCTTTTCAGTTTCTGTACACTACCTTAAAGTATTTTTTAGTATTCTTAATATTTTATTCAAGGTTTTGTCCTACGTGGAATACATATATCGCAAAGTTCTGGAACGGTGCGTAAAAGGCTTCAGTATCGGGTCGCACTATATCAAAAGTTCGATACGCTGACGACTCTTTTTTCAACTCCTCTGAGGACTACAATCAGAACTTCTTTCAACTTTTTAAGTTGATGAGCTTTGGGTTTGGTATTAAAACAACATCATTATCCATCCGTATTAAATTTAGACACATTAAAAGTCGTATACTACGCGCTTGCAGACTTATTAATTAATTATGGTTTGGTAGGGCGAACATTTACATCTTACATTAGAGACATTAAGAATCTACAAATTCGGTTGATTAAATATTTAGTAAGTAATAAAGTATAAATAAGCATGCAAAAAAGAGTACAATAAGTTATTTTGTATATGTGAAATACTACAGATTGAACAGAAATTCGAATATTAAATAGGCGTGGAATACTACTGATGGTGATAGGTATAAAGAGACTCTGCATAATAAATATAATACTAGAAGGGTTAGGGAACAAAAGTTAATTAATAATAAAATATAAAATTATTACGGTAAACGTACAGATAGATATATGGTACCCTATGTATTTAATAATATAGACATATTAAGACAGACCCCCAAGATAAAAATTTGATTACTTAAGAAAAAGTTTAAGAATGTATTATTAGACAATATTAGGTAATAAGTATAGAAATATAATATATCATAATAATATAGTTATTCGCAGCTTGCATTGTTATACTTTACATAAAGTTTGGCGAGTAAATAAATGTAATTTAAATGTAAGTTGATATATGTTAATAAATAAGAAATAAAAAAAAAGAAAATCCACTTTCATCATTTTTGTTTTGTAAGTAAATAATGATGCCTCTCTGGGAGATGAGGACGCTGTTGCTGAGTTACTTTCTTATGATCTGTCTCCATCGAATCTCTAACAACCGAGGACTTAGACAAGGCTAGGCCCTGGCAGGGGACCCTCTGCGGATCATTTGTCTTCAGTTTCCCCAACTACGATCAGCTTTTCAAGGATCAAAAATGATGATAGTGCTAGTAAAGATGCTAATAGATCTGGTATCAGTATAATTTCAACAAAAAATAGTACAAAGCTACATCAATTTGGGATCTACAATCACAAAAACCTGGAGTTATGACGAAGAATTAAAGAGAAGATAACTATGGAAATACAGGGAGATTAAGAAAGATCACCGAATAACTTAAAATACAGAGATATATTTTATGAGTTCTTTGATTTTCAAATATTTCTAAATTAAGGACCTTTCGGCAGAAATACCGCTACGGGCTACCCCATTGATATTGATATGTGGTACTAAAGACGAGTGCTAGGGAGAAGTTGAAAGCGTATCCCACCAATGAGTTTATTTTAAAACAGCTTCTATTCAAACGAAAACTTTTGTTTTATTTCATGGAAAAGGAGAAAAAACGAGCGTACGGGTCTGGTGTTAAGTGATCACCGCCGCCCACATTATCTTGCAACACCAGACGAATCACAGGAGCGTTGCCGGCCTATAAGTAAGGTGTACATGTCGTATCATCCCGGGAACCTCGCACAAGAAAGCTCATTCCACAGCTTTGTAGTATGTGGAAGAAAGCTTCTTGAAAACCGCACTGTGGAGGACTGCCACACATCCAGATAATGGGGATGATGTTGTAATTTGTGGCGTGTCGTGCTAAGGTGAAATTCGGCGGCAGAAAACTTTCTCTGTCTGTAAAATTATGTCTATTTAAATTTTTAAAAATTGGACAAGTATACAATTAAGTATACATCAATTTATATCAATTGTAAACCTTATAAAAACCAACGTGGTTCTTAGCTTTTAATATATCAACATAAATTGAGCACATTTCAAGAAAAACCATATTAAAGATTTCCTCGAAATATTTTTCGTAGACTGTGACACAGCAATACATACAGCTGTCGTTGAAACAAAAAATGTATGTAAATATAATTCAAAGGGAATGTCATATCTATGTAAATTGGCAATGTGTCAGTCGCGAAGCTTGTAAGTCAGTTCTGACGAGGGTAGTGTCCTGAATATGTAATTAATGTATGCTTTGATAAACAAAGGAGGCGAAATTATTTATAACGCGGATGTTGAATTAATTATAAATTGAAATTGAGAGAATACGTCCCTTGATTCTAAGTAATGCTGGAATTAATTTGGTATTAGGCATATTATTTATATATTAAGAGCCTTAATTATTTTCTATTTTAATATAAGTTTTTGAAGTGAAAACTTTTTTAGATACTCTGAATACTTTTGGGTATTTATGTGCTATGCAACACGTGATCGGGTAAACTCTGTTTGAGACGTCTAAAGGAGACTCGAGAGGTAACTACTCCCGACCGTTTCATATAATGTCAATATATATTATAATATTTTAAAGACAAATGATTTGAGTTTTCTTTACTGTTAATTCCGCCAATTTTGTCTTTAAACTATTCGGCACGTGTTTCGCCTCTATACGAGGCATCCTCAGGACGTGTTGTCTCGCCAAAATCTGGCACGAGACTGAATCAAGTGAGCCGGAAGCCGCTCTTGTATACCCTCGTCCCATGAAATGTCGCGCAGTGGTTGGTCGGCTGTTGTGACGTATTACGTACCCCCGGAAGAGATACGCAACAAAGGTGATAGGACTAGATTTGTTCGTTCATTCAGCAATGTAAACATGTTATTTTTGTGTTTTATTATTTCTAATTGCTCTAACACATTTAAGCGGAATCCTTTTTCACATGTATGTAAAATATTAAAATTATTATTGTTTCCCAGTGAGTGACCGGTATCAATTAAGTGTTTCGCAAAGTGTGATTTTTCGGGATGATTATTTCTAAATGCGGCAATATGTTCCTTTTAACTAATTTCGAAATTTCGACCTATTTGACCCAATATCCCCCATTGTTGTTTAAAGACAATACATATAATATAATAATAACAATAAATAGTGGCGGAATTAACAATAAAGAAAACTCAAATCATTTGTATAATTATGGATTTCCGCAAAGTGACGCCTACATCAGTAAATATTTTAAAGAGGTAAAACTTGTGAGTTCGGTAGATTGTAGGGGTAATTTCTGTATCTACTGAAACATTTTTGAAAATTCTGTTACCAATGAAAAGGCATAATATATTTACTCAAATGAAAATCTTTTTCGTTTTAGTCAGTAAGCAGCAGCTCGAATTGTCGGGCACCCAGTGCTGGATCAGATGCCTGGACCACTTGGGGTTGCGTAGAGATGTCGCTTCATTGTGTGTCTTCATCCACACTTATCACGGGGAGTGTTCCGAACAGCTGTTTAATTACGCAGTCAAAGAAAGTTTTCTGCTGCAGAATTCCACCTTCGCACGACATGCCACAAATAAGAATATCATCCCCCCATCTGGATGTTTGGTAGTCAACCACAGTGCGGTTTTCAAGGAGCTTTCTTCCACGTACTACAAGGCTGTGGAATGAGCTGCCTTTTGCTGTGTTTACGAGACGATGCGACATGGGTTCCTTAAAAAAAAGCGCGTACACCTTCCTTAAAGGCCAGCAACGCTCCTCTGATTCCTCTAGTGTTGCAAGAGAATGTGGATAGTGGTGATCACTTAACACCTGTTGAACTGTACGATCTTTTGTCCTCATTTTCCATTAAAAAAAGAAAAAAAAACAGCCGAGCCAACGCGGCTCCTCCGAATGCTGCCTTAACGATGAGATTATTTTCTATATATTATGAAAGAGATGAAAATAAAGGACAAGAAGAGCAGGACATTCAGCTGATGGTAATTGATACGCCCTGCTCATTACAATGCAGTGCCGCTCAAGATTCTTGAAAATCCCCAAAAATTCTGAATTAAACCTAAGATGTTAAGTCTCATTTGCCCAGTTATTTCACTAGCTACGACGCCCTTCAGACCGATATACAGTAATGCTTACTCATTACTGCTTCACGGCAGAAATAGGCACCGTTGTGATACATATCACATAGTGTGGTTGATGCAGCTACTGTACTCAATAACTTTTGTATTAATTTTCATTTACTTTTTTGACTTACGTAAGACATTGACTATTTGACGTTTGGGTGTGTTTGTTGCATCATTTTACATATTATATTGTAATTGAAATGATTTGTAAATCGATGTAAATGTAAATCTTGATATAAAAGTGTGGCAATAAGTTTCTTGCTACTTCTTCTCATTAGCTCAACCCTTTACGAAGTAGCGGTAGATTCAGTAAGAAAAATATTTAATATTTTTTTTGACATTCATAAGTGTCATTTCCGTGACCTACGTGAATAAACTGATTTTGATTTGATTTATCTAACCGGCATCCTTTGCAAGGGAGCCTCCCAAATGTGGCGTTGGAACACAGGATTAGGACGACGTGATAGGATACAGCTAGTGACAGAAATACAAATTCAAATACTTTGGATATGAAAACTTACATAGTTTAATAAAGAATTGACTATGGACATAATTAGGTCATTGTAATTAGTATATAATTCTTGTTATAAATTATACACCTTACCTTATACCTTAATTAGCTCTTGGGGCTTGTGGAAATTTTTCAAAGAGGTTTTAATTAATCGGTATAAGTGCTGCATAACGAAGGCTCAAAAGCTCGAAGGATAAAAATATTGAAATTTGCTTGCGATCTAATTAATGATGGTTTATAGTTATAACGGTAGAGGAACCACGCTATATTAATTAATTGGTGTTTTCTTTGTACACTTAAAATGAGGTTATCTTTATTATTAAACAGTGTTAATATTTATTAGACTTTTTTTAATGAAAATATGGAACGAGAGGAGCAGGACGTTTAGCAACATTGTAATTGAAACGTCCTGCCCATTACAATGCAGTGCCGCTCAGGATTCTTGAAAAGCCCAAAAATTCTGAGCGGCACTACAACTGCGCTGGTCACCTTGAGACATAAGATTTTAAGTCTCATTTGCCCAGTAATTTCACTAGCTACGGCGCCCTTCAGACCGCAACACAGTAATGTTTACAAATTACTGCTTCACGGTAGAAATAGAAGCCGTTGTGGTACCCATAAACTAGCCGGCAGCCTGTGCAAAGGAGCCTCCTACTGGTGACTTGGTTCGGGTTGAATTTAATAGAATAAAACTAAAATAGAGTAGGTGTTTATGCCGCTAAGGTTTGTCTGTAACCAATTTGACATGACTGTGTTTCGCTTCTACATGAGGCATCCTCAGTAGTTCTCTTCTTCTCGTTATCACAATTACTAACGAATCCGCTTTTGTATCTTTGACCTTTAAATATATTATTAATAAATAAATTAATTTATTATTTAATGAAATGAAAGAAGTAAAAAAAATCGCTCAGCTACTTAAGTTAAGACCATTAGACTATCCATAAAACGCCCAACTATTTCAACGAAAACACTTACGTCGACTTTACTGATCGCTATGCTTAGAAATATTTAAAATTATATATCCTTAACTTGTTCCACGAAGTTAAATCTGAAATAAACAATATTTCAAGAAACATCAGAACTGCTACGCGTAAAACGTCTTACTACACCAGAATTGTAAAATACGAAATAATAAGTAGACCAAGATATGCTGATATGAAAAATATCAAATTAAGATACGATTGTATACGGTGGTAGTTTTTGACTTCAATAAGTGATTTTGAATCCTATTTTGAAAAAAATATTTGAATTTGGAAAAAAATTTTATTAATAAAACTCTAAAATCATACATGTTGGCTAAGATTGAAGTGATATATATATATATATATATATATAAATATATATATATATATATAAAAATATTATATAAATAAAATCATTCACTTACAACTTAATTCAAAGTGAGATGTTTTTGGATACGTACTTCTTTTTTCCTATTTTTCAAAATTAAATTTGACAATTTAGATAATATTTTATAAAAATTAAGGAGGCATATGAATCCTCCCTATAGACCCATGAAACTACTCATTTTATGCAACTCTAAAACGAGCAGGTGGATTTTATTCTACACAATTAATAATGAGTTTTACGTTTTTGATATAAAATGATATTATGTATAACATAGTGTTAAAATATTATATTAACTCTTTAACTATATTACATAATATAATATTGACACACTTTTTACACAAAATATCTTGCCCCAAATTAGGCATATAGCCTGTGTTATGGTTTGCAACACAACGATATATTTATTACAATATACTTACTTAAACATACAATAATACATATAAACATCCATGACTCGGAAGCAAACATACATATTCATCATATAAATGCATGCACCTACCGGGATTCGAATCAGGGACCCCTAGCTTAGTAGGTTGGATCGCTAACCACTCGGCTATACAGGTCGTAAACATAATATAGTTATGTTGTAAGAAACTAAAACAACATGATACTTTATTATTACTTACGGCTATATTTTGAATTTTAAAACGTATCTAGCTCCTAGTCTACAATGTATACAGTAAAATGTGTGTTGAGAACGCTCATTAAGTAGAAGCGGTTTCCGCAAACGAACGCTTTGTGTTATGGACTTGTGTGTTGCAAAATAATTGCTCCTTAAAGAATATGGGTTCTGCTTTGGGCGCTGTGCCTACAATTTTAATACCAGATAGTTATCATTGCTCTGTTTTAGTAATGTGTGGAAACTGTAAAAAGTATTCGAATATATTTTTTGTCGTAGTTTTTTGATGGTAGTAGTAGTTTTAAAAGGAAAACATCATACATTCACCCACGGCCCTTCTGACCGAAAGACAAAAATGTAACTGCTTCACGGCAGAAATTGGCGCCAATGTGGTCCCCATAATCTAGAGGCATTTTCGTTTTTTATCCCGAGCGGCACTTTAATGTCCACCACATAATGTAAGTTGAACAATTTAATATTGAAATTGTTTAACTGTTTATTGAGAAAGCTTAGGCTATTACTTACATTTAATGTATATTAATAATTATAATAGATAATAGATAAAGAAATCTTTAATTGAAAAATATATTTTTATCTTAGTTACAACTTTTGAAAATGTACATTGGAATTTTGTGTAGGTACATTATTAGTCTTATCTAGGCTACAGGAGTTTGGCCTAGGGATTGGTGTACAAAAAATATTTTACCTCTACACAAAAAGGGCTCTACAACCAAATGCGACAATGATAGAACTCTGACTTTGATATCCCATGCCAGCAAAGTACTTCTCCATGTCAGCAATGCCAGGGTCCACCATTATCTGGGATTTGGGAGCAGGCAGGATTTGTCAAAGGCAAGGGGACGCCCGAACAGATCCTCAACATCTCACCCCTCGTCATGTGATTTATTGACTACAATAAAGCCTCCGACTGTGTGATTTGGACTGAATTATGGAACTTCTGGAAGAACTTGAAGTACCTCAACATCTCGTTCCTCTGATTTGTCCTTATACATCTGTAATCAATTTATAGTCAAGATCAACCAAACTGTCTCAGACGCTTTTAAATTCGAGAGGGTGTCAGAAAAGGGTGCATCTTATCTCCGATTATATTCACAATCAACGGAGAATACATTATAGCGTTAGCATTAGCGGGGCTTGTGAAGACTTTTTTTGATGTTGTAAGCGGCACTACAACTGCGCTCGTCACCTTGAGACTTGGAAGGGGGCATCACCATTGGAGGCGCTTACAAATCTGCGCTATGTTGAGTATACCACGCATTTGGCAGCCAACGAATCTGAAGTGGTGGAATTACTCAACAGGGTTGGTAATATTAGCTTGGAACTAGGCCTTAAAACAAACCACACCAAAACTAAGCTTATGGTAGTCGACCGCGCCAAAAAGACAACAATGACTGGGGCGCTGAATCTAGAACAGGTTGACAATTTCGCCTAAATCGGGTCTATCAGCAACAACGGGTCATACGAGCTGGAAATCAGGCGTCGCATTGGAATGACCAAAACTGAAATGTCTCAACTCCGTAAGATATGGCGTGACCGTAACATGTCACGAAGAACTAAAATGAGGTTAGTCAACACTCTAATTCTTTTCATCTTTAGCTATGAGGCTAAAACATGGACACTAAAGAAGGCCGACAAAGATCGGATTAATGTCTTTGAGATGTGGTGCTGGAGGAAGATGCTTCGTTTCCCTTGGACAGCATTCCATACCTAACAATTCAACTTTCACACTCTAGGTGTAAAAACCAGACTCTCATCCATTTGTCTCCGTAGAATCTTAGAGTTCTTTGGACATATTGCCAGAAAAGTAGGCCACAACCTCGAACAACTGACCGTTACTGGGAAGGTAGACGGACGACGCCCCAAAGTTCGCAGCCCTATAAGACGGTCTGACCAAATCCGCACATCTCTGGATACCGGACTCTGGTGACGAACTATTTTTAAAAAGTTGATTCTTCAGAGAAATCACGACCCTTATTATTGAGAAATACGACGCGAGGAGTGAATGACATTATTAGTATTATTGTTTAATCCTATAAAAGTAACTATTGGATAGAATGAGAGAGGAGGAGCGTGCCTATCGCTGCCGTATGCGTGAGAGGCGACAGACTGGCGCCGTAACGCGTTACGTTACGAAGCGGTCTACCCTCCCTTAAGAAATTTTCACTTCAAAAATCAGTAC